>NC_063213.1:85721608-86006608 GCF_020740725.1 Corvus hawaiiensis | reverse complement strand
ACTGGAAGCATGGTGTATTTATGGCAGGTGGCAAGGTACAACCGCCTTACTTCTCCAGCAAGTATGACTGAACACAAAGCAGGAAAAAATAGATATGAATGCATCTATTACTGCCTTCTAGGGTCACCCAGCTACTATTAATCAGTTGATTACTACACATTTTTTTCAGAGGACAGTGAACCTTAACCAAACAAAAAAAAACACCCCAAGAAAATACCCACCAGAAAAGAGTCACACTCAGGAAGGGCCCTTTATTCCAACTGCACCTGCCTTCTCGCTGTTGCTGGGGCTTCAGCAGGCCTGGGAGCGCCAAGGGGAGAAGGTGCAAAGGAGAAAGTTTCTTCTAGTTTTGTACTCCTGAATTTACCTGCCTTTGTCATGACAAGTCTTATGCTCAGCATTTCTGCAACTTCTGCCATGCACTTCTCAGCTGTGCCCCTTTCTGCATCTTGCTGTCATCAAGCAGAATTCTGTTGGAAAACACTTCCCAATGGAGAAGTCCCATTTCCTGATTTCTTAAAGGAAGAGCTAAACTACAGGACACATTTTTGTTTGCTTGCTTTGGTATTTTTAAATGAAGGTAAACTGGAGTACAGTTTGTTATGGGTTTTTTTTAGTGGAATTGTCTTAGCTTGCTTTCTGTGAGGTTGGATGACTGCCTGTCATGAAACACACACCCTCACATCTCACACTGATGATATCAGGTTTTATCCTTGAATTAGGTGACTTTAAGACATTTGGCAAAGCTGATCCATTTCCCGGCGATGAAACATTGAGAGGAAATAGAGCTGGTGGAAAAGTGAGGATGGAAAGATTTTTTTTCCTTCACAATAACTACTGAGAACAATTAAACATGGTTCCTAAATGTAGATTAAGATCCACAAGCACTAAACAAACAGATAAAAGCAAAAAAAAAAAAAACTTTAAAAAATCCTCAAAACTGTTTTGAATCTCTCCCAAAGGAAAATTGTATTGTTATTGTATCTGGCAAATACTAATGAAATCCCACTAACTTCAGCTTAGGCCCTGCATCAGCAAAGAATATATGACAGGACACCTGCCACCCCATCTCAGTTCTGCAATGGGCCACGTGTAGGTTTTGGCTCTGTGTCTGTTAAAAGGTTTTTCACACCAGACTTGAGCATAACAGGTCTTGGGCTAAATTTTAAGTTCTAAGAGTAGAATTTACCCCTTTGCCTTTGGTATGGTAAATCTACGAATAGGAAACCATGCCCTGATTTTTCTCCCTTTCCTCTGCTCTAGAATCAGCAGAAACATTGTCACTGTCTGGAAAATAAGAGATCCTATGTATGGATGTGGGGATTTGCACTAATGCATCTATTTGTTATCAATTTGTAAATCAAGAAACTTTTATAATTTTTTATCTAAAAGAACAATGTTTTAGAAATGTTTCTGACATCTTTTTCTTGTCAAAAAGATGTTTTGTAATTTTTCATTGTTAAAGTTTTACTTATGGATCAAATTCTTCACTAGCATAAGAAGTGTGTATGGCTTCATTGTCTTCAATGCAGTCACATCTCTTCAGGTTATCAGCTAATTTGGGAGCCCGAAGTTAGAAACCAAAAGCTTGGTGGGCACCTGACTGAAAAAAACTTGCTCTCAAATTCTGAACCTCTCTCACTCATTTATAGCAGGACAAGGATTAGCACCTAGGTGATAACAAATAATTCTTCTATTTAGGAATCTAAATAGCTTCAAAGTTTGGCTCCTTATTACGAGAGCTACAAAATAGATAAAATTCCTTTCAAAATAGATAAAACTATTTCTTCAAGGCTGTTCAGATAAGGAACTCTAACCTGTATGCTTTCCTTTTCAGACTGTGAATACCAGATTCGGAGATGAAGCTACTACAATCCTTTTGAAAAAGAATCAAATATTGCAACCTTAAATTCCTTAATAATCTACATACACACCCCTGAAAAGTTATGTTGATTTTTTTTTTTTTTTTAAATAAGGAAGCATCTAAGTAACCATGCTCACACAAAAATTTGGATTAAAATTAGTCAGCATTTGCCCAGAAGAAATTTTACCTGTCACGGACTTCCCTCCTTGCAACTTTCTATACAATATAACTCATGCTATGTTTTAATAATATATCAAAATACACCCCATGAATCACTCGAAATACTTCTCCATTTATTCCTAATGTCAATTACAACCAGAAGCAGATTTAGGACCTTTTAGAATTCCAGGTGTAAACAGGAAGAAGCCATTGTAAGGTCAAGATTTTCTAATCTTTCAGAATACAGCAAATTAATTATTTGCAAATCTTGGTTTATTATTTCATCTCCCAGCAAATTCAAAAGTAAACCTCCTTCTCAAGAAATGAATGCTTAGCATTTATACAGCGCTTCATCAATTGAAATAAAGCATGTGTAAGTATGTCTGTCCTCCTACAACCCTGTTCTCTTAGGATACTAAAAGATAGCAAGATTGGGCCACTGATGTGATTCAACAGAATGACCTAATCCAAGGCCAAAGACGAGCTATCCTTTTGTCTCTTCTGTGTTTCCTGAGCTGTGTATGTACTGACTTCTCTGGGACAAGATGTGCTCCACACTCAGCACAATGGAACCTCACTTAGGGTAAGGAAATGAAATCACAAATGCTGATATTTGTGGAGCCACTTTGGTCTTACACCAGCACACCTAAACTCAGAGCTGTCCTCTCATCTACAGAGAGCCCTACCTCTGGTGCTGCAAGGATTTCACAAATGTACACCAAAACAAACTGCACATTTCCTGACAGTTCATAGTTGTAGCCATGCTGAGCAGACAGAAAGGTCCCTGAAGGAACACTTCTGTCTTGAGTGCAGCCCACAAGGGCAAGTACATTTTAATGAAACCTCAAAGCAGAAAATAAGCACTCACAAAGTCTTGAGAGGAGGGGAAATAAACTTTCTACAAGGGACCTGGTGCTCTGCAGGTGCTTTTGCAAATACAAAAAGTGAGGGGAACATGCATTCCTCAGTGGTGGCAGCTCTGGGTTAACTGTGATAAACAAGCAAAGAGGTAAACCCCAGCCTTACTTCCACAGCCACCTTGGGGAAACGCCTGACTGTGCAACCCCCACTTCTGTAAGCAGCCCCTCTGCAGGAAAGGGACCACTCACACTGGTCACTAGAGCAGCTGGCTCTAATGGAGTGCTGGTGTGTGAGCACATCTCTCTTCGTGGTCTCTGACATGTCTTACTGGCTGCTCAGCACATAGCCTACAGCTTTAGCAAACTAAGACTCCAAACCAGCAACCAAAACCATAAAAGCTCAACCTGCTTTAAAACCTAAATTGAAGCAAAGCTCTTAAAATGGGTCCTACATTCAACCACCCAAGACACATAAAGAGAAGTTTAAGAAATAAGTGAATAAAGGAAAAGGAGGTTGCAGCCTGAAAAACACGTTAAACTCCTATAGCCCTTAAGATACCTGACAGGAGAATTTGCACATTAAAAACAGGTTAGGAATGGCATCATCATGTATGTGTCATCAGTCTTTTGGGGTTTAAGCTGGGAGTTGCATCTGCCTGCAGAATGATAGTACAGCTGCATTTCTAATTGCACCAGACGGTCTCAACCTAACAGAACCAAGCCTCTTGTATCCAAGGAAGTCAAGGAATATGGGGCAACAACAAAAGGAGAGGTGAATAAAGGCACCTTTGTAAAAGGATTTAACTTTTAGCTTCATTTTAAATGGAAGAGCTAATATATGTATAAACAGACTTGTAACTTCATGTTCAAATGTGCTAAATATGACTGAACATGCAACAGGAAGACTGTTAAACATGGAAAAAAGGTAATCTGTATTGTATAACCAATCTTCAAATACTTGAAGAAAACTGCTAGAATTCTACAAACTAGTTTTAATTAAAAGCATTCAATATCTCAGCAAGCAGCTGATAATTAGCTTTATTATTGTAATTTAATATGTTACACTTCACAATTTCTGTGAATGACTCTACTTTAGAACCATTTTAATTCTATTTTTAATTTCCGCCTCATCACACAGCTCAATGTAAATAATAACTACTAAGATGAGGGGTGGTCCTTTCTGAAAACTGAGAGTAGTATTGAGCACTTCAATGTCCTCCCATTTCTGTTCAAAAAACCTAACAAACACCTCCAGGTCTTTTAAAGGACTGCATTAAAACAGAAAAAAGGTTAAAACTAAGTGGATCAATTTCTTTCCCTCTGCATTAATTCTGTATTCAGCATTTTCTACATAGTCTAGGGAGATGTTTAGTTTATTCAGTCATTTCTCTATTCCTGCCTAGTGTAAATGCTGGTTAACTACACAAATTGACAATACAATTATGAGCATACAGTGAAATTTCAATGGAGAGCTCCTGTCTGCAAAATGAAGGAAGCACTGTAATTCAACACACAAGATTAAGAAAAGAACTCTGCTAACAGTGCAGATGTGAAACATTTAAATGTCTGGCACATGTAAAATTAATTTCCATGTTAGGGAACAATTGTGAGGGTGTAAAAAAAGTTGTCTCAAAGATCCTACATAATTCTCAGTTCTTTGGGAATTCTTTTTCACATCACTGACAAATGATAAAAAGTGCATCCTGTATCATGTATGTATTTTCCATATGTGCCCTTCCTAGCATTTTCTGGGCTTGAACTATATTTATGTAACAATTCATTGCTAAAAGAGATAATAAAAGAATCCATTCTTTTATTGACTTTATGTGCAAATTACTGGACTTGATATCATTGCAAATATGAAAAAGGTTCTTCCTTCAAGTTTTTGAATTGCAACCAGAGTCATTATAAATAGTTTCCACAATATGAGAAAAATATGAGGGTAATTTTCCTAATTAAGGGCAAGTTTTAATAACTCATTAAACCCTGTCACCTTTATTCACTAAAAATCAAGCAGAAATGTGGACTAAATTCACCAGGACAAAGAAAATGCACACACTTCCATCTTATAAATAAACTGACTATAAAAGGTGAGGGGTGTAAATTAAGGCACTCAATCTAAGAACACAGCATATTCTCAAGTGGCCAAATAGAGCTCTTGGATATTCTTTCAGAGCTCTCACTCAACGGGAGGCAAACAGCAGATGAATTGTACTTTTTGTATCTATCTAGCTATTTATCTGATTTAAAAAGCGTAGGATGTCCTCACCACAGTGTATCTAAATATGCAACAGAGAAAACATAAAAGCATCTCTTTATGTTGAGAATTGTTATTGCCAAGTATACTCTACAATATATCAGTAGTCAATTTGTCCAAATTATAGAAGGTTTCAGTAACTCTCCTTCATGATCACAGAATTGCTTCCTAATTTCCCTTCAAACTGTTCAGGCTGTTACGGACTATTAAATGACATTACCAGCCCGAATAAACATATTAGAGATTGGTGTGATTTTTTTTCCCCTTAAATAAACCTAAAAATAACTCCTAAAATTAAAACAAATTAGCAAGTTCCTCCACACTATATATTTCAGTTAACTCACTCTGCTTTTGCAAATATTTTGAGTCCAATCCACTATGGTCAATTCCAGGTTTATACTACGATTGCTCTGCTGTTCTCAGTGAGTTGAAGCAAGCAGAAAAATGAAGCAATTCAGTGGGGAATCTGATCTCTCTTACAGAGCAAGTTTCTCTTTCACCAAGAAAGCTAGGGCAAGTGGGATCAGAAGAAGAAATGTAGATCTTTCACATGAAATAAGCAAAATAAGCAAGATAAGTGGACAGTTACCAACGCTTAAAAAACACGATGATTTCAGTGTGACTGCTCATCCAAGCCTGCAGTCTGACCGGCCTTTGGGAGCATTTATACAGGAAGCATGGGCATGCTCCCAAACCTGCATGGTCCTATCCCCAAGAATTTGCAATGGTACAAACAAAGCTAAGAACATGCATGTATCCTTTCAGAACTAGGACCTACTTTTGCAGCCACCACAGTGTTGGAAGTAACCTGCTTAGGGCAAACCCCCTGCAATCTCTTCTTGTACACCAGCTTAAAGCATGGAGGAAGCTGTGTTCTGAAGGAGAAGGGTGAGGCAGAAGTTGTTGAGGTTTTAATAAAGATGCATTCCACCATACCTTAAGGGGTACACATAATTCTGTTTAAATTTAGGCAGCAAATGAAACTCTTGTTGACTCCAAGTTGTAGTTAGGTTTATGTATAGATTACAGACATAGGGACAAGAAGCCACAGTTGACTTCGGAAGCAGTGAGTTTCCCAGCTGTAGTCAGTCCACTTTGCTGGATAGTCATTGGAGAGAGAAAACTCCTGCAGCTACTTTGGATGAGTGGAAGGTATTTAAAATATACTCCTGTTTAAAAAAAATGCCAAAAAGCTGACAAGATTGGGGCTGTCTGCCTTGCTTCAGATGGCATTCGAATGCATCTGTGAACACTCTTCCACTCCAGTGTTGGGGGGGGAGGGAAATAATCTTTGGACTATAGAAAAAATACCAGTGAGGAACAGGTCTTTCCTCTTTTGACTCTTGCATTGAGTTGCACGCATTTTAAAAGGCTTCCCAAAGAATCATAGTCCCAGAAAAACTGATGAGAGTCCTTATCTTCCATTTCTCAACTGGCATAATGTATTCCCAGTATTCTTCCTCTCTGAGTAATTTTATACTTGCTAGAAAAGTGGTGTTTGTCACTTGGGAGGGAAATTCCAGGGGAGCCAGCAGCGCATCCTGCCTTACTCTCATAAGGATGACAATATTTTCCAAAGTTCCCATTATTGCTACACTAAATTTTACTATTTTACTATGATTTTTTTTTTTTTTTGGTCTAATTCTATTACTTTTAATAATAGTAGAAAGTAATGACTGGTCAAAATGTAATCAAGTACATATGTGAATCTTGACTAAAAAACAAAAATTACTATGGACCCAGCTCTTCTTGCACATAAAACAGGAGAAAAAAAAGTCCCAGAAGGCTTCAATGGAAGTTTTCCTGACAAAGAGCCACACAATTAGGCTGTGATCCATGACTTTTGATATCCTCTGGACTTTTTAAGAGTACATCGCCAAAAATGATCTGCCAGAACAGCATACGATTCATTATGCCCTTGTTTTCTGTTGCTGAAATACAGACTGGACCCATTTCCTTGTTTTCTGCAGAATTGTGGCGTTAGTGTAAGAAGTATCTAAGCTCAAATAAAATATGTCTGGAAATGTTTTTGGCTTCATTTTGGAGTTATCCAATTTTAATGATGAGAAAGAAGTTTTGCATTGTTTTAAAACTCTGTGGATTGGTTATCCAGTTACAGTTCTGCATTGCTATGCAGTGGAAGCGGCAAGCAGACCAGGTTTTTGGTATTAAGGTCCACAAGGGAAAGGAAAACTGCTGCAGTAATGCCGAGATGGAGACTATTGCATTTTTTAATGGCACACTGCATGCAACACAAATGAGAAAGGTGTTGTTCATGTTTATATAGGGAAACAAGCAACAAGATCATTTCTGGAGGGAGTACTGGCAGCTGGGAGCTGGGGTGGAAAGTCAGACGTATACGACAATCTTGTCTCTCTAGTGCAACTTATGAGTATGGGACCTACTAAAAATGCACCAAGTCACTTTGGTCACTTGTAGTTAAGCAGCCACCCTGAGAAATACTCAGCTGGGATAAAGGAGGCACATAGGATCAGTGCCTAAGCTTCTCCAGTTACTGGGAGCATGAAGGGCAAAGAGAAAAGAGTCCTCTGCCCTGTCTTCCCATCATTACATTGGCCCAGAGACATTAGTGATTCCTCTTCAAATACTAGGGTCCATCACTCCTCCCTGACTGAATTAGGACAGTCAGTACAATTTCACATTATGCTTCTGTGTTCCTGTCATTTCCCCTGGAAGCCATATCCAGTAGGTAGAGGACCCTTGCAAGGATCAGTGCATTAGGTTTGAAATCCTGGGTGCTGTAGATGTCCAGCACTGGACTTCCATTGACTTTAGTCTGGCCAATCTTCTCACTCAGTGGATACCTGATTTCTCCTTGGCTTTTATCTTAAATTTACCTTATAATTAGGGATATAATTTCTATTTCTATTTTTTTTCATAAACTTGCAGTATATCATGTTCTGAGTTTTACCTACTTTATCCCCCCCCCCCCAAAAAAAAAAAAAAAAAAAAAGGAAAAAAGCACATGGATAGTCACCAATATTAAGATTTGTGAGAAAATCTTGAAAATCTTTAAGGCTGAAAGCAAGTCTGGGACAATAGAAACATGAACTACATAAAGTGCAGAGCTCTGCAGTATTTCGGACACTTCCCCCCCACAGTTCTGCTACAGACAGCTATCATAAGGACATGTACTGTTTTAAGAGTTCTTGGTCTTGCACATGGTCTGCACTTGGTTTCTCATGTCCACAGGCTTCAGTTTCAAAGGCTTTGATAAAGGAGTAAGGCATACAGCCATCAAACTAAAACTTGGTAGAGTTTGCTAAGTATTGAGGGGGTGGGAGCATAAGGCAGTCTAAGCAGTATGTCCAGTGCTTTTTATTCAGTTTTTTCACCAACACTTACGAATTAAAATCAAAGCAGAGCATGCCAGTATTAGAAAGAAATCTCTTCATGGGAGCAAAGAAACCTTTTAGAAAAGAGAAATAGTACCAACTACTGTATCTACTCTTATATTAACCCACAAACGGGGCGTTTTCATGGTAACGTGGACAAATCCATTCTCACTTTTTGGACTTACATTTTCCCTCAGTAGAGAAGAGAACAAAGAATAAACAAAGTTACCTAAGTGTAAAAATTTTGTTTGGAAAATTCAGAAGCTAAAGGCATCCCATCCTTCATTTTTCTACTTCACTAAGGCTTTAAACACCTTAAACTATGCAATTCACTAGCAAGGTGAGAGAGCAGTGCAACAAGCCACTCAGAACATGCCCCTGTGTAGCTGATTCAGAGAAAGTATTTCCAAGTACTTGAAAGGAATTTTAGTACTTATTTCTAAATGCAGTGTACTAATATTCTTTTTCTTTACATTTCAACGATAATTTACAATGTTTAAGAGCAGTCATACTCCCTGATATTGCAGCATTCATGTGAGTTACAACTGATGTGAGCAGTCAGCTGAAACTATCAAAGTGTGTCTTTTAAAGGATTTGGACCTTACAATGCATTGCAGTTTTGAATTTTAAAACAAAATTATTAAAGTCTAGAAATGGGTTGTTAATGTGACTGCACAAAATACAATCAGGATTATATACCTGGTTTATTTAATTTAGGTAGGGTTTGGACATCTGGACAATAAATGTATATCGATGTAACCTTGGTAGCATCCAGATATTGGAAAGTAAAATAAGTAGTCAAGAAGCTCTAAATCCTAATCTCCACACAAAGTCCTTGAAAACACTTCTTGCACTTACATGTGTAAGACTCAGTGAAAGGAAAAAAGAAGGAAAAGAAAAAGAAAGAAAGAAAAAGTAAAAAGAAACAACATTCTATTCCTCTGCAACAATTTACATAGTTTAAACCAATGTCCATACCAGTCTAAAAATTCTTGCATCCCACCAAACATCACTTTTTGGAGATAATTTGCAATCATACACTACAATATTTTCTGACACAGTACTAATAACTTTTAACAATTTTGGAAGCAGAATGCTTTGCACAATATCTGGCAGCGTTACCATACCTTCTAAACCAAGGTAGAAAAGTAATCCAAGAAGTAATCAGGTTTCTTGAAGCACAAAATTAAAAGTTTCCTTAGAACTGACTGCTGCAGTGGGAACGCATTTCTTCACACACAGAGTTTCTAACTAAGCGCATCTTCTTTAGCAACGACAACAGAGCGAAACCGTCCCTTCACAGAGAGGGTAACTTTGCGGAGCAGGGTGAAAAAAACTCTCCAGCTGTGACAGACCGTATGGCAAGGAGGAAAACTTCTGGTGCCACCGCTATTCGGAAGTCAGCAACTTCTCTAATGCCGTTCCCCTCAAGCGCACTGGGGCTGCTAATTTTACAATTTCCTAATAGTTTTTACGACCTCCGTACCTGCCTCCCCTCTGCAAACTACGGGCGCAAGCACTTGGAACGCGGGCTTTGAATGAACCGAAGTGCTGTAGCTGACTCGAGGAGAAGAGAGACCAATCCGCATCTGAATCAATGAACACCCCTTCTCGGCCAGCTCCTTATGGCTACTCATCTCTGAAATTTTAAGGAAGCACTCTAAAACGCCTGGATTACACCCGAGCTGTATGTTCGGCTCAATGTTTTAAATTTTAAAAAATAAAATAAAATAAAAAAGCGTGTGGGACGGAGAGAAGGGGGAGAAAGGGATGGGATTGGATGGGATGGGATGACCGGGCTCCGCAGTCTCCCACTTAACGCGCCCGGCAACTTCTCCGCGGCAGCACCGGCTCCGCACGGCCCCTCCTCACCCGCGCACCTCAGCCGCCCGGGGCTGACCGCCCGCTCGCCCCGGGGGCTGGGGCTGGTGCCCGCCCGGGACCCCCCGCCCCTCGGTACCTGCTACGCCGGGGCCGGGGCGGGCGGCAGCTGTCGCGGCGCGGCTGGCGCCGCTCCATGTGCCGGAGCTGCCCCGCGGGCGGCGGCTCCGGGCCCGGTCCCTCCCCCGCCGCTCCCGCTCGCCCGCCCGCCCTCCGCCCCGCGCGGCCGCCGCCCGCTCCGCACCCGCGCACGCTCCTGCCCCACCGGTGCCGGTGTCTGCGGCGGCGGCGGGCGAGCGGCGGCCCCCGGGGCGGAGGAGCATTTACCTGCCGAGGTACCTGTTACCGGGGCGCCCCGCTGGCTGCGCGCAGCTGGAAGCGCGGGAGAGAGGCCAGGCTCCGCGCCGCCCCACGGGCGCTCCCGGGGCCGGGCTCATACGGTGCCGGGACTCGGGTGTCGCCGCACGGCAGGCAGCGACCAGGCACAGCGATACGGCCGGGAGTCACAGGCCGTCAGCTGCAGACATCCACCTGTAACGCTCCAGAGCTAAGGGGTCAGATCATCCTGCTTTACTTCAACCAAGTCTTTCGCATCCCGTGCAAAACGCGTCCCGCGCTTTTTATGCACTTGAATTTAAGCGCCGGACCAAAACTTAAGTTACTTACGTAGAATCGGTGGCAGAGACAGTCACTGAAATCCAGACCTTATGCTTCAGTCCGGAGGGCATGGCAAACCTGGTGGAAATTACTCATGCTGAAGAATTAAGCACATTTACACTCTGTGGAGGATCAGGATCTCATTTTTTTGCTGTGCTTCAGTTCCTCATCCTCAAGATGTGGATAACAAATACTTCCTATCTCACGCCCTATCTTTATCTTTGCTCTCATACGACAAAAGTTTAGGGATAGCTTTATGTATGTGTATAATCTCATGGACTTAAACTGAACTTAATTCAGAGAAAAAAAGTTAAACAAACTTGTAGGCATTGGAAAGATCAGGAGCTTAGAATGCAAGCTCTTTGAAACGGGAACTGTTTACTACTTCCTAAAAGTTTGTACTATGGAACAAAATAAGGTCTCCAAGGGTAAGCTGGGTTTTTTTAGAACAGAAATGGAAAGACTGTACCTGGGGATTTATTTAAGGCACTCCGTCCCTCAGAGAAGCTCTGCAGATGTGACTGCTGTGTGCTTCACCGACTGGGATAGTATCTGGGTATACCTGGTGCTTCTCAATTTTTTGATTTTTCACACTGCACCTTTAAAGAGATTCAGAACCCTCATTTTATTGTAACTTTTAAGTAGACTTTATGGATCTGATAGGGTTGAAACTCAGAGGCAAATTCTCCTCATATTTATTCCAGAAGAACCCCATGACTTTCAGCAGGTTTGCACACAGGGAATCAAGAGCATTTGATGAGTAGAACACCTGGCACTCCCAGGTAGTAAAAAGAAAGAAAAAGATTTACAAAAGATCCACACAAAGGTGCCACCATGTGTCTTGCAGTTAGTACCTTTCTCTAGCAAATCACAAAGAGCTCATCCTCAGCAGGACCGGGAATACAGGCAGAGAGATCTTCACCAACACCTTCAAAAGCAGAAGCTGGCTAACTCAAGGGAACTCAGCAACTTTCCACAGATACGTGCATTTGGATATTTCAAAGTAAAAGGACTGACACTCCACTGAGGAATGGTTCTTTCAGGAGCTGTTTGCTGCTTTCCTGTTCTTCAGCTGCCACAGGGCCCGTGTGCTCCAGCACACCAAGGGGGAACTGATTTGGCATATGTTTTTAAAGGCAGATTTTACACTGTGCAAGCCATGTCCCATTAAATACTTGACAAAGTTTTAAGGTCAGAATTGAGTTGCTAGATATGTGTCAAAAGTCAAATCTAAGGTCAAATCTTGTGAGACGTGATCTTCTGTAATTCACTGTGTTTAGGTTTGTTAACAGCTTGTAGGAGCTCTCTATACTTAGGAGATGTTGTGAAAGATCCTTTTACCACTGGCACCCTGGAGAGTGACCAGCAGCACAGCCACAGCAGCACTGAGCTCACTGGTGCCAGGCTGCTCTTAGCTACAGCAAGTTCCTTGCTGGGAGAGCAGCAGTGGCCAATGTGAAGAGATGTTCATTGTCCCAGTGATGTCTCCCAAACTCAGACCTGCTTCAAACAGATCTGTTAAGGGATAGTTGCAGATATACACTCAGGCACTTGCCTGAGGAATCAGATTCTACAACCCTTCTCTTGTGGTATTTCCACTGACATTACTGGGAATTTTGGATGAGACAAAGTGGGTTGTAAAGGGAGAGCAACGTATGGCAAAGTAAAACAAAGAGTGGCCTTAGAGATGTCTAATTCACTGCCAGATAAATCTTACGGCAGATGAAATCTGCCAAAGAGGCTTTTCCATTGCTAGATTTATTGTGGGAAGCATCTAACAAGACCGCACAATGAATGGTTTCTTTCAGATTTATTTTTAAACACAAATAATAATTGTTATTGCAGGAGGTACTAAGTTTCTACTGCTGTGTATTACCATTTCCCATTTATTGCTTTCCTACAGAGGTCTTACCAACCTGAATCCTCAAAACGGACAGCATGCCACATTCATGCTGCTTCAGTCTATTACCAGGCAGGTGCTAATAATTAAATCTAAAAGTACAACAGAAAAGATTTGCAAATTGAAAATCAATAAGAAAGTGTTAAGCACAGAGAATGCATATTAGGTGCAACAGCTGGAGTGTGCCAGGCAGGTGTTTCTCTTGGCTTTCCATCACAAAATTTTTATTTTAGTTCTAATTATTCGGAGGGTTTGCTTGTGAGATCCTGAATTTGTTGGGTGAGAAGTTCTAATTCAGTTTGGAATATAGAAGTTCTTTTCATGATGAGGATGGTGAAGATTTATCAGAAGCATGATGGATTTTCAGAGGTACAAAAGGGTAATGGATATTGTATTCTACAACCAGAAATCTCCTGTGAACCATGCTTTCTACTGCAATGTTAAGTGTGACCAGCTTGTTTCACAGTCCTTATTGTAGCTAGTTCCCTCACCCTGAGAAATCCCCCACAGGACTATTTTCTCTCAGATGGCTCTTCATACTTTGGAGTGCCTGAAATGCTTAAAAAACTGGACCTCACACTAAACAGTTGATTGGCAGGTATTTGAATATTACATAGGAAATATTGATCACTGCTCCAATTGCACATAATGTCTAACATTTAATAGATCTTTGTTTAGAATCTTTGAGTCATTAAACTGTACTCTCAGATTTTTTAACTTTAGAAAAGAACTCTGTCACATCTCAGCAAAGCTCTAATGCTTTTACCTCAAAAACATCTCAAAATTCCACATACTCCTCTCCTTACACATCATGGGAAATACCACCTGTGCTACTGACATATAAATAGAAAATATCACCAAGAAAGATCTTCTTTCTTTCCCATCAATCTGTTCATGTAATTTTATTCTCTGCATTGCTGTGCTGACTCCTCAGGCACTGCTGCAACATACTCACCTTTCTCCCAACTTATGCTGGCTTCCCATTGTCCTTTACTTGATCTCTCCCATAATTCAAGTATCTTGTTTATGTATAAGCATTTCAGGCTTTTTCCCCGCATAACTTCCTTCACCAGCTGGCCTCCCTGAACTCAACTACAAGTCCCTTTCTCTCTCCAGGCTGTGTATTTTCCACTAGTTTCTACCATACTATGGTTTAGTCACTTGTGTAAAATTTGAAAGGCCCCCCTCCCCGTATGGTTTTCTGTACCTCAGCCTCTCCACTCTTTCTTTGTGAGCTTCTTACTGAGAGGCCAGAGAAACTCTTAGTGTTTTATAGACACTAACACATACATGAGTAAATAATTGCCGAAATAATGCAAGGAAATGTGGATGACATGATCAGCTATGTGAGACTTTAATCTGTATGTAGGTGAAAGAAGAGAGTAACAGTTTGTCATCAGTGTTTTTTTTTAACTTCTGTCCTTTTTAGGAATAGTGAGTGAAAGGGGGGGGGTGTTTGTTTTCCTGGGTTTTTTTAAGGTAGAAGAATGTTTTACAGTAAGGAAATGTAATTGGCTGAGTATGACTACAGACACTTTGGCATCAAGGAGAGGTGCATATTGTATGACTGTGGACTGACTGATGTGTAACCATGGAGCTGAATCACAGCTGCTCTTCTGTCCACAGACTCTCAACTTTTAAGGTATTTACAATTTTAGTGGCATCAAATGCTCTGATTATGGGGGTGCATATGCACACATCTATGCACACGTGCACAAAACACTTGGGAAGGGGCATACCAGAGACATCATCAGTCCCACATGTTCTGTCATATAACTATTTGAAAAGCATCCCTTCTAAAACTTCCTGCTCATAGTTGCATCTGGACCAAAGCTAAGAACAGTCTCAGGACAAATTCAGGAGGTCTCATTCACATCTAACCTGTTATCTCCTTGTTTTACTGGCTGATCTCTAACATTTTCACTCAGATGGCTTTGGTAACCTGAAGAATCTGTTGGAGAAACAACTGGCCTTTGGGTCTGCCTACAGGACTAGTATGATGGAGATAGCAACCAGCTACACCACCCCTCCATTCCACAGGATAGACACACTCTAGTTATTGCTGTTTATGTTTAGGCAGCACACAGAGGTGCTAGGTAGTAGGTGTCACTCTATCACAAGCTGTTGCTGTCTTCTCAGGCAACATGAATTGCCCAGTCTGTTAAGCAAACTTGATCACAGGCTAATCAGTCTTGTCAGGGACTTGGTTACATACATTAATACCTTGGTGTCAGGGGAGCAGAGAAGGACAAACTTTCCTTCTACAGTAGGTAAGTTCTGACTACAGAAGACTAAGACACTACTATTACCAATAGCATCCTCAGGTAGGATAAAACTAGACTTGCAGGAACCACACTTCTTGCTTCAAAGACTACCCAGCAATTACTCTGCACATAAAAACATGACATGTAGGATTTAGTCTAATGTAACTGGAAACAAAATTCAGTCTCTCTGTTTTGAAATATCCCCTATGGCCTATGGAAAAAATTTTGCTGCTTCAGCTATTTTAAATGAAAAGTTTAGTTTATGCTTCTTTTTTTGCAACTAGCTTTACACAGAGCATACATAAAATTCGAGTTCCATTTACATCTGGAGACAGCTACTGAAGTCCAATAATTACTCTAGATTTCTAACAAAAGTAAGAACAGAAATGCTTTGTTCAGAATTATAAAGTTATTTGATATTTCTTTTTCTTAAAATGCCTCAGAACAGGACCTCAATAATTTCTGTAGTAGTACGTATCTAGTAGAAGGTTTCTAGAAGGTATCTGCAAGGTTTCCTGAACTCTTTGATCAGACATGAGGGAAAACATACAGAGTCCAGCACAGGGCAAGAAAGACAATGAAGGGACAAGAACACCTCTCCTGTGAGGAAAGGCTGGGGGAGCTGGGACTGTTCAGCCTCAGGAATAGACGGCCCAAATGGATCTTCATTTTAAAATACTTCATTGGAGGGAAGGGAGAGCAAGGAGCCAGGTTCTCCTCAGTGGTTCTCACTGATAGGACAAGAGACAATGGGTGAAGGAAATTTCACCTGAACACAAGGAAATACTTTTTTTACTCTGAGTGTGTTCAAACATTTGAACACGTTTACCAGAGAGGTTTTGGAGTCTCCATCTGTAGAGATATTCAAAACCCAGTTGGACTTGGTTCTGGGCAACCTGCTCTGGCTGACCCTGCTTCAGCAACAGGGTTGGATGAGATGATCTAAAGAGCCTGTGATAAGAAAAAGGCAATAATCTGTTTTTCAGAGATCATTAAATATACGTATAAATTTAAAAAGAAAAATGTTCTGTTAATTCTTCTGTTACTGATCCCTTTCAAACTTATACAGCTAAGGCTGTACTTCAGTTTAAATTTCTCAACTAATTTTCTTCTCAGAAAAGTGCGGTAAAAGTTTTCTGTACAAAAGAATCTGAATTAAGAGAGTTTGTCACACACTTCCTTTGGCCATCCATTGCATCTGAGCATCAAAGTATTTTGTTTGTGCCTTTTTTTGTTTTTGCCTTTTTTTTTATTTTTTAACATATATTACATGGAGGTGCTACAGCTGTCTGTTTAAAAGGTGAAGATCACAGTATTTAGGACTAATAAACGCAGGCAGAGATGAAGA
The DNA here is from genome assembly GCF_020740725.1 of Corvus hawaiiensis. Taxonomy (NCBI): domain Eukaryota; kingdom Metazoa; phylum Chordata; class Aves; order Passeriformes; family Corvidae; genus Corvus; species Corvus hawaiiensis. The sequence goes on along the minus strand of NC_063213.1, from coordinate 85,990,062 downwards.
TATTCCTGAGCCTAGTCAGATACTGGATCTATTCCAAGAACAGCATTGTTAATCAGGCATTTCTCCACTAGTAGAGTTGGGTAAGGGCTGACTAATGTTTCTCTTGAGGAACTAGTGCCAAAATTAATCCTACATGAGAAGGTAACTGGAAGTAGGAAAAATATATAAGTCCATTTTTGCATGGCCTTAATCTTGACTTAATAAGGAAGATATCAGAAATTTAGAATGGCATTTGATTGGCAAATGGACACTTCGTCTTTCTCAACTACTTTTATGATTACCCTCTAAACATTCATACGGACAGATACAAAAGCTTAAAAGTAGATATCTGGTGGATTTTCTGGAAAAGGTGAAATGATACAACTCTGTTCTAATTTCAGTGCTGTCTACTAAGAAGCAGAAAGCAATGCAGAGTTGTGTTAATGAACTGACATACTGATCATAGGGTTTGCTTTTTCATTTTCTTTTAAATCCATCTCTTAAAGTCTCTTGTCTATTTTTTTTCCAATCACAAGTCTCTAATAAAGTCAGATTAGAAAGATTCAGAAGTATGTTACTCTCAATTTTCAGAAAGAGTAAACTATTAACAGCACAGCTAATACTTGAAGGATTGATTCAACAACACTGCTCATGAAATCTTCAGTAACAAATCCTCATTTTTTAATTTAATTTACTACTGATAAATATTCAGTGAAGACCTCTGAACAATTGCATTGCCTGCTGGTTCAACATTCAATTGTTTTATTTATGTGAATCATATATGGCCGTTTCTGAACTGTCCGAAAATGGCAAGAATATTCACATTCTAGTGAACCTCTTAATCATTCTGTGACAGATTTGCCTTCACTGAACATTTATATTAATAAAGTTCAATTCAGCTTTATAAGAAGTACACTTTTTTGGCCCTAGAAGACAGCACTGGTGTCTGTGAGATCTGCCACCTTCTATAGGCCATACCTTGCTCAGGAGACTGTCCCTGTGCATAGTTAGCAATGAATTATAACTTCTGATACTTGCTGCACATATGTGAAATATCTTGAGTCTAGAGAAACAAACCTGTTTTAAAGTAAGCTTATCTTCATGCCTTCTGATTCCAATGTATTTCAATACAGCTGAGAGTGTACATCTCTCTGGATTATTTTACTTATAGTTAGTGGTGGCAGGTATGTGGTCAGAGTGCCATTGTGGTAAGAGTACTATTGTGATCTCTATCACTTGTTCAAAACCATTTTATTTAATAGCAGTTAAGAGTTTCTGTTAAAGAATCCAAGGGGGAGCTGTCTTCTATAACTAACAGTGATAAAAAAAACTCTGGAGATTACTGCTGCATTCCAAGCAAGAGGTTTGGATAGTGTTCACTGTGCAGTTTTCAGTGAACCATTCAGCCTCTTTGTACCACAGTTCCTTAGGGAAAATGGCGATGTTAACACTTCTTTATTTCACAAGGGTATTCAGGGAACACCATAAACATTTTGAGAATTTCAGAAAGCGTGGTAAGGGAATCCATTATAAGGGCATGTCTACAGGGCAGGCTGAACCTTCTCTGCCTTCACACTGAGCTGGCCAGATGACAAGCCAACTGTGAGCTTGTGACGGATTAACCTTGGCTGGCTGCCAGGTGCCCACCAAGCCAGTCCCTCACTTCCTCAGCAGGACAGGAGGAGAAAATACTATTAAAAAGATCATGGGTCAAGGTAAGGACTCAGAGCTCGCTCACTGACTACCATGAGGGGGGGAACAGACTCAGCTTGGGGAAATGAATTTATTTTATTGCCAATTAACAACAGAGAAGGATAGGAAAAATAAAAAAACCCCAAAACTAAAATCCATGTCCCTTCATCTCCTTCTTCCTGGGCTCAGCTTCACTCCTGATGCTTCTGTGTCTTCCCTGTTGAGTGGTGCAGGAGGTTAAGGAATGAAGTTTTTGGTTCAGTCCATAACATTTCATTTTTGCTGGTCCTTTTTCATCACACAGTTCCCCTGTTCCAGTGAGGAGTCCCTCTCATAGGAGGGACTTCCTGAACTGCTACAACATGGATCCTTTCCATGGGCTGCAGTCTTTCAGGGGTGGACTATACCAGCTTAGATCCTCCATGGGGTCACAGTTCCTGCCAGAAAACCTGCACCAGTATATGCTCCTCTCGCTGGACTGCATTTCATTTCCTGCCAGGAGCCTGCCTCAGCATAGGCTCTCCATGAGATGCAGCTTCTTTTGGGCCACATTCACCTGCTGTGGCATAGGGTCCTCCATCATCTTCAGGGTGGATATCTGCTCCACTGAGATTTTCCCTGGGCTTCAAGGGAACAACCTGCTTTGCCATGGTCTGCTCCCTGGGCTGTAGGGGAATGTCTGCTCCGGCACCTGGAACATCTCCTCTTCCTTCTTCACTGGTCTTGGTGTTTTCTCCCTCTCTCACATTTGCTCACAGCTGCAGCACAGCTTTCTTACATAGGTTTCCCCAGAGCTGCCATCAGAAATGCTGATGGCCTTGGCTCTGGCTGGCTGGAACTGGCTCTGTCTGACAAGGGGCAGCAGCTCTCAGAAGGCATCCCTGCAGCTTCCCCTCCCTACCAAAGCTGTGCCATGTAAACCCTGATGGTAGCTTGAAGATACCAGCACAGTTGGCTGACTCCCAGTGTACAGCTGCTTACTCCAATGGATGCACAGAAGAGGTAGGGAACATTGTGTCTTTTCCCTTCATCCAGATGCAGGAATGCCTGTTTGGCAGATAAGCAGTGTTTCACACTTGGGCTTCTAAAAAGCTGTACTTCAGATTATTTTTGTTATTTGCATTACCTGAAAACAAGCAGATGCCACTCAGAGTCTAGGAGCCCATCATGTGTGGCAGAGTGCAAACAATTCATGACCTATATTTAGTCAGACAGCAGATAACCAACAGCTGCACACAGCTCAGGGAACTCAAGGAAGAGGTGAGATCCTATCAGGCAGACAAATAGGCCAGGGACTGAAGTGCGGCCTCACTGTAGTTGCTATAAGGTTTTGTATTATTTGTATAGTTTCTCTTATCCCACAGCTAAAAACAGGTTCAAGGGAGAAGATTAATTAGCTGGGATAGAACATACAGATATATCCTTCCCAGCCCTGCAAGAAGAAAATGATGGTTTGAAAAGAGAACAAGCAGTCCGGGGAGAGTGGTCAGGGATACGAGACTTTTCCAGCCAAAGTACAGTAAGTAAGTATTAGACTAAACCAAGGATGGAGAGAGAGCCTGGAGCAGATAAAACTCCCCAAACCATGTGCTAAGGCAATGATGTCTCCAGCATTTTGAATGGGCATGAACAGGAGAGAACAGGTTTGTCTTTGTCAAGTGTGAGACACAAGTTGATGAGAGTTTAAACATGAATTTCAGCTACAGGCAGGTTTAGGAAGGGCCTCACCTGAGCAAAGCCATGCAGAAAGGATCCACAGCTTTCGAGCCTATTCCTTAGATGAGGTTATAATAAAGGCTGTTTAAAGGGAGGGTCACCATATTTATTCTGGTCTGAAGCAACATGTATTACACACTGTTATGATGACCTGTCGAGAATACACACTAAGGGTGTAGCTGTCACTGCTTCTCTTTGTCCAATGCCTGTCCCTTCTCTGGGTGTGTCCTTTATAGAGAGTGCCTCAGGAGACTCAAGATGAAGATGGGTGATATTAGGGTGAAATTAGCCATAAAGAAAACATTTGAATAAAAATGATTAACCCAGTGTTAGAGCTATTATGGGATAGAAAAGAAATGTCAGAGAAAAAAAATGTGTACCATGACTGCCCCATTACACTATAATTAGTTTATCTTCATATAATTTATGCTTAGCTCTATGTCAATGAATTCCAGACAGAAGAAGCCCCTGGCCTGCAGCAAGGCTGAAAGAGAGAGGAGCCCTGGATTGCACAGAATTTTTTAAGGTATTCTGGGAACTCAGATGTGTTCCACCCTTGGAAATTAAAAGGAAACAGCTCCTTTTTGTACAAGCTAATTGATATCAAACTAATTACAAGCTAGGTACCTAAATATCTTCAAACATCTATGCTTATATTTCCAATTTTACCTTGGTACAGGTAAATACTTTTAGGAGGAATTTGGAGTCTTTCTCACTGCTTATATTACATAATCAGTCTAGTGGCTCTTGATAAGCATCAGCTGAGTTTAATGAAAAGTATTATTTATCTTAAGGGAGGTGAACAATTATTCTTTTTTCTGGTTCTCTAACTCCTTCTTCCCTTTGGAGACTAATATTTGACTAGAAAAATAATCATTAAGAGAGTTTATACTGTTAGATGGAAATCTAGCCCAGTTACCTGACTTAATGACACAAACATCCAGTAATATGTATATATTGATGCCTTGAAGTGAATACCAGGATGTTTTGTCCTGCAAGGTAAATATTGATCTACATGTACAGTGTATTTTTCCTTTGGATCAATATGCATGTTTCTTCTTAAATCAATAACTACTTATTCTTACATAGAGGAAAAGTTTGTCTCAAAATTGGATAAAAGTGGGTATAGAGCAAATGAGAATATTTTTCTTGTTTAGCTCCAACTGTTGAGGGGCTCAGGGCTCTAAAAAAAAAAGCCAGACTGAACATGTAAAATGTTGCATATGAGGTTCAAAAAATACTATCAGTCACATCTGCTGAGCCAGTATAATAAACATCCACATGTATGACCCAGTTTTTTAGTCAGAGAACAATGGTGCTTGCTGAACTCAGCTGAAGCAGTCAATATTCCATATTAATTTCTCCGCTTTTTTGTTATTTTTTACTGCTTGGAGTATTTCTCTGTCTATATGTTTAAACAAGAGCCACAATTTTCCAGGGAATCCTGGGACCTGTCTTTGAGTTTGCTGTTCTTGTGGTTGCTGCTACAGGTTAATATTAGCTAAAAAAACCCAAGAATAAAATCAAAACTCTTCACTCCCAAACATAACTAGGTTCCACACTTCAGTAAGGCAAAAAGGCAAACTAGCCAGCTATGAAAGTGCTAGTTTGGTCTGCTGTAAGAGATTTTTTCTTGTAGACCTCAGACTGAAAATGGTAATATTTCAATGAAAAATTCACAGGGAAACAAAGTTAAGAATGCTATTTAAATAGACAAAACTGAAAAATTTAACCCCCTTTATGGTTATTCTCTCAGCACCTTTCCTTCCATGAAGAATTGAGAACATGAAGAAATATCAGAAGCATTGTCATATTTGGAAAATTTAAAAACAGAAATTCTTTACAAAAATAAAGTAAGTTTAGATTATTAACTACATTAAGGCAAAGCAAGAAAAAAAATCATGACCATGCACAGCTTTTAATTTGCCTTATGAATAAATTAATAGCAAAATAATGTAATAAAATGCTACTTGCATCCTCTAAAGAACTGTACTTAGGGTTCTCATTTCTCTCCTACTGCAGAAATAGTTAAGCAAAGTGAGAACCTGTCTGCTGAGTTTGGCTTTTGAGGAGGAATCTCTAGTTTCAATCTCCAGTATTGCCAGGTGAATACATCTTCCAGTTCATCAGATACATTTATATCCCTACATACTGTCATTTTTATTCCTCAAGTGAGTTGAGATCTCAATGTATTTTGGGTAGTTTTAATTGACTGCTATGTGGCAAATTGAGGTACCCTTGTTAGGACTAGTTTGCCACAAGGTTGCTATTTTGGCCATGATGGAATTTTCAGACTGCCTAGAGGAAGGACAGTGTATGGTGGCATGGGCTTCCAAAATTCAATTAGACTGTTTCAGGGGAAATAGTCTCCAAAAATACGTTTTCCCAGGAATTGCTCAGTATAATGCACATCTTCCAGCACTTGCCAACCCATTTTATACACTGGATTTCTGAGCTCTGTGTGAGACTGCTTAGGACTAACCAATCTACACACCCAGTCTCCCACTGACAAGGGAAGAGGAGATAAAGTGGGGGGAAAATTGGCTGCTGCTGATGCAGCATAGGAAGAGGGACCTACCCAGCAGCCCCCAGTGTGAGTGGAAGAGACACCCATCTGGCAGCCCCAAAGGTAAATCTGAAACACTGAGGGAATTGTGCTTGCTTTATTTATTCAGAGGCAGGTGTGGCACTTGGTCACCTCTGTGTACAGCTGTTTGACCAAACCACTGCAGGCTGTGGGTGCATAACAGTGCTTATATTGCATCCTCATGTTAATAATTAAATATCACATGACTTCAGTTTTACTTCACTATGTTATTTCTGTTCACAATTTACTAAGGTGTAACAATTGTAAATTGGCTTGGTGTGACCTCCACACTCTCAATAGAACACTTCTTTCATGTCCAGCAACTTCCCTTCACCACTCCCACAGGGACAGGAGTTTTGCAATTATTTTCCTCTAATTCTTCCAGTTTCCCCAGTAACTCTGTCCACCAAATCTTCCCTCAATCTCCCTCACACCCATTCTTACTCCCTTCATTACTTGTGCTAATCCATCTCCCCTGTTCCCATGCCAATTCTACAGCAGGCTCTCCCATCCTTGACTTCCCTTGCCTGGCTAGTTACCTCCTACGTTTCCCCTTCATATCTGAACACATTGAGTGTACTGTCTGGAAGCACTGATAAGATTTCCTGTATTCCATTTCCACCCTAAGAGTGTCTAATCTAGTTTCTGCACCTTTTACTCCGCTGAAATTGGGAACAGCTGAACTCAGTCAGATCAGAGGACCATCTAACCCAATATTCTGTCTTACACAGTAGCCAAGCCAGATGCCTGTGAAGTATAATCACTATGGGCAAGAATATAGTGATATTCTTCTTACCACCCCCAGCTGTTCTGGTCAAAATCTCTAATGATCACTTTACAGCCAGCTTCACAGCCAGAACTTGTTATTCTTTTCCTTCTTGCCCTGTCTGCATTCTTTAACATTATCTCCCTTTGTCCTGATGGCTTCAAAACCAGTGCTGAAACTAGGAGGTTCTCCTCCTAGTTTCATTATGATCTTTGGAAGTCCCTCGTGTTCTTTAAAATTTTTTTTGGGCAGACTTCTGGGATCTGTCCTAGACCTCTTCATCCCACACTCCTCCTCCAAAATAGGAAGATGCATGGTGCTTTTCCAATTAAAATTTTAGCTAGCAATTCCATATTGACAGACTGTCTGGTCTCTGTAATCTTCTGTTCAAACTGAAAATTCAGCCTTCTCTAACATGTCTTTGAGAATATTTCTCTAAGCCCAAGTTCAACAGTGCCAAACCAGATGTCACTTCCCTCCCTTGAGCTCTGACCACTACCTCCTTCTGAATCATAGTATGCAAAATCAGCATCCTGCCTCTTTTCTCACATTTTCACCCCAAGCCCCCATCCTTAACTCATAACTCTCTCATGGTTTTCACATTCAGACTATTTCAAACACTTGAAAACTATTTCTATACATCCAGCAGTTGTTAACAGCTAACTCTGAGTTCTCATCCCCTTGTATCTTGATTACTGCAATATTCTTTCTCATAAATTTTTTTCATCATGACAAGCTGCAGTCATGTTCATTCAGAATATGGATGCAGGGATCATTATGTTTGCCTGCCCCTTTAACCTAATGAAATCTTTTCCTAGATACCTTCATCCGCAATTCACTCCATCACTTAAAAAAAATGAATCCGGGGTTTTCTTTGAGTCCTTTCTGACCTATAAACTTTATTGCCTATCAAAATGTAAGCTCTGGTATTCAGTGGGCCTTTGCAACTTCACTACTTAGCAATTTCTTTGTCAAACAAGAATCTTTGCTCTCTCACCCATGCTCCCCCTCACTAAGAACAGCTCCCAGTCTACCATTTCCTTTGTTGTTTTGAAGTTCTCATTCTCTGGCCTTGAGGAAACCAGAATTAAGGTTTCTTGAAGTTAAAACCAACAGCCTGTTTTTAATAGGTATAGAAGGACTGAAATTTATAATATAGTGGGAAAGGCTTCATGTGGACTACAAGATGGTTGTTTGAAGAATAAACTTTAAGTTATTTCCAATCATAAAAAATCAGTGAATATGAATACCAGTGTAGCCTTACTTTTCTTGGTAAGACATCAATTATTTCCAACATTTATAGGCATAGAGTCAGCATTTTAGAAGCTCTCAATACAGAACAGTAGTGATAAATGCAACAAAAAAAAATCTTAATTTTGCTTTTTTTTTCTTGTAATATGTACACTACCTTCCCAAGAAAGTGAGCTATTAAACATTTTATACTAGTATGAAACCAAATTATATGAAGTCCCCTTCCTCTTTTTTTATTTTTTCCAATTGGTCAGGGTGCTACTTAGTAGTCAGAAGAAGGATAAAGCTTAAGGCAATCAAGAAAAACATGAATGATGGTGAACACTGCTTCGGACAGAAGATGAAGCCTCCAGCTGCTTGTCCCAGCACTGCAAGAATCACTTCAGTAGGATGAGAGAAGCCAATACTATCTTGATTAACTGACTGTGTAAGAGTCAAAACCCTCTCAAAAGGGGGTTGCTTTTCTTGAAGCACAAACACAAAACACAAGATAGAGGAAATCATATCATTACCAGCATGAGCCTGTGGTTTGGAAAGATGAGCGGTTGGCTTCTGGCAGCTGCAAGGAATGATGGGGACTCAGATAGAGCCAGTCTGTCACATACTCCCTATGCCTTTTTGCAACACTTCCCCCCTGTCCCCTACCCCATCTTTTTTAGTGCAGTAAGCATGCTGTCCATGAAAAATGAATTACATAGGTGTCCCCTCACTCAGCTATCAAATCCTTCTCTCCCAATCTACTAAATAAAGAGAGGGGCTGTTGCTTTCATGAAAAAAAAAAAAAGGTAAAATCGTTTTCATGCAAGCCCATACTAGAGAATCAGGAAGGTATTCATTTTATTTTGTGTATCTAGACAGTGATTTTAATGTTATGCAAATGGAGCAGGCAATTCCTAATCTATCCTGAAATGTATGTGTCAGAGCTCTTGTGTAGTGCAGGTTACTGATGATAAAAACAAGATGTGTTTTTATACAAGGAAGGCGCATGATTACCAGCTTTAGAATTTTTTCTTTCATTACAAATTTAAAATAGGACAAGCCAATGCAATGGAAACTGAGGGGTACCACCACAGAAAAAGCTAGCGTCTTTTCAGAGTCAAGTTTGACAAGCATTGTTTGCCTCTCTCCTTGAAACCAGAACAGCTAGACACAGTAGTAGTCTCTTAGACTTTAAAACAGATTAAGAAGAAAAGCTTCTATTAATCCTTAGTGTACTAGTGTTCCTCATTTTTCTTTCTTTTTTTTTTTTCATGCAAAAAGGAAACTTATCTCTTCTAAAGAACATCTCCAAACACTCAGCTGAGTTGAGGTTGTCATGATAAGGCAATCTTCACATCAGGAGGCTTTTTCAGAGAGGAAGAAGAAGCTCAGACAAAGGCAGGGTCCAAGCCTCAGACCCAACTGTCGAGGGAGCTGATGCACAAAAGGTCTTAAACTTATATTTGTGTGCTGTTATATGCTTAGGTAACTTAGTAGAACAATCCAGACTCTCAAATCAAGACTCATCTCCCACCTCAATTTGGCAGCCCCTCAGTTTATGTTTCCCCAGTGAAGTCAGCACCCTGTTTTTTTTCTGCAAGCCAGCAGTTAGAGACCATGTACAAACTGTGCATCCACACAGACATCCCTCCTCTGCCTGAGCAAAGTCAGATTTACTTGTGCACCCTGCTGGTTGAATCCCTACATCTCCTGTGCACTCCTGTGGAGTCAGGAAAAGCACTCAGCTACAGGACCTGCCTTCAAGCCTCTTCCTCTCTTGATTAAATCTCTTAGGATTTAATAGGCAAGACAGAGACAGCATTACCCCAAAAGGCCAATACCTCAGCGGTTCAGTCAAATGACCATGTTCTCTTACTACAAATACAGGTTTCTCTCCATAGGCATATGGGACACTTAGGCCTCCTAGAGATGTAACAAGGACAATCAGATAAAAATCTGTGTGGGGAGAGCAGGAAGCAAGGTGAGAGAAGGAGCTTTTGCTGTGTTTTATCAGGAAAAAAAAAGCAGACATTGTAGGTAAAACTAAACTATCAAAGTTGATTTCAGGGCTGTGACTATCAAATACCAGCTTGTGTCTCTCAGCTGAAATGGATGAAGAAAAGGGCCATAAGACAGCCATGTGCAGAACTGAGTTGTTTCCCTCCTTATGCAATGACCTCGGTGGATTTGGTTTTCAAAAGTTTAGCAACATTGCCCAGAACTGTGTGTGGCTTTTGTGCTCAAGTGACACTATATCTCTCCCCTAAAACTAAGGTTGATTAACATCTAAGTCAACTTAGAAAGCTTCCAAAGGCTCTGACAATATCAGAGACAATATGATGGTGTGTTTCTTACTCCTGGGAATTAGGCAGCACATCACAGAGACAACAATACCTACTCTAAATGGCAGCAGTCTAGGGAACTTCTCAAGTCATCATTTGTAATTCAATGCTGGAACATCTCCGGGTTGGAGACGATATCCAAAAATGCCAAAGAAGCCCCAGGATCCAGATGCAGATCTCAAATCTAATTTCTAACCACATGAAAAATGTGCGTTCAATTCCACCCTGCTTTGTCATGAGATAAACTGGGAGGAAATACACAGAAATATCAATATAGACAAGGCTTCACTTGGAAGCTTTGCCAGTTGAAGGATTATCCTCTTGTAAGAATCGAAGGTAATTTTACTGCGTCCAGTGCTTCTACTACATGGTACAGTATATAACTATAAGCAGAGAAGATTTCAACAAAGTCACAAGGCATGGTGAGACTGACCACCCAAGACTGGCTAGAACCCAACCTAAGAAAAAACAGAGAAGAAACAAGCTGCAGGAATATGGATCTGGAGCACAAAAAGTACCTCAATTTTTGCAAATCGCTTCATGTATCTGACATGCAGACAAGCCATCAGTTGGGTCTGCAGACCAGTCCTCTGTCAAATTCTGTTGGTTTTTTCTTTTTTTTTCTTTGTTCCTGTGAGTGAATGGAAATGTTAATTTCAGAACAGAATCTGTTTCTCATTTAAGTCATCTTGAACCCTTAGTTTGCTTCAATCTTCCTTCAAAACTAGGTTTAAACTGCATTTATGCATCCAATGTTTACGGAGAAATGGTAACTACCATATACTAGAATAATCCCAAAGAAAACGTTTTCATTAAAAGCAGGGAACACATGGCTTCCCTTACACAGGGATACCTCACACTGGCTAAAGTTTCCTGGTGAAACTGCACTGACTTTTGAAAGCCTAGTATTCCAAATACCTCTGGGACACAAGGTTCACTGTCCTAAAAATGACAAAGAAAACTTAAATATGAGCCCATGTAGAGGGTTTGGTTTGTAACTGGGCAGAAACACCAATTTAGTGTAGTGGTTTGGTCCAAAATACTCATTACTGTTTATCTTCTGTGAGATAAGAATTAGGAGAAATGCAAAGCAGGCATCAAACTTGAAAGAATATAAAGAAGTTTATTAACAGACCTAAAAGAAGAAAAAAAATCATACCACGCCTTCAGAACACTTCTCGCCCCCCCCCCCCCACCTTTCTCCCTTCTCCCACTGACAATGTAAAAAGACAACCCTTGAGATGTTCACTCTGTTTACCACTTCCATAATAACCTTATTCAGTCCATTTAGGAAGAGGAGTCTCTCTTGCTCATGCTGTGAAAACATTATCACAACGAGACAGCCGCCCGGGTTGGTTCTCTGCTCACATGTGAGTCCCTTCCCACGACTTGCAGCTTTTCCCACAACTGCTTTCGAGGGTCCAGTCTTGAAATTACTGGGGTAAAATTTTAAGGTTGAGCTGTTCAGAAATAAAAGTTCTCTTCACCCATCTCTGGGAGCATTTCATCTCTAAGAACAGAGGCCCTCCTGCTTCCCTGGGAGCAAAGGGTCCTCCTTATCTTCATCTTTAGGACTATCTCTGGGAGCATCTCTAGGAACTGAGGTTTTCTCCTTTTCTATTTGGAGCATCGCTTCCATCTCTCCCTGTTCAAATTTCTCATGAAATTACAGCTGCTTCAGCATCTGCCTATCTCAGCCCAGATGCTTCTGCTCTCAAGTACAAGTTGAACACTCCACCCCCCATGTCTTCATGAAATTACAACAGGTACTCTGATACATCATAGTTTTACAAAAGAATTTCAGCTTTAAGCATCTCCTCTTTCTTCTTCCTCAGGTTTTCAGCTCTTCACAGCACTAAAAGGGTTAATCTCACCTAGGCCTTGCAGATGGAATTTCGCTTATCGCTGTTGCTCACATGATCTCTGCCGGACAGCAGTGCAGCTTCAGCTGAATCTTGGCTGCACTGGAGAGGGGGAGCCGAGCCGCTCCAGCTGCCCACAGCAGGGCTGGGGGGGGGTTGTTTCGCGGATGGAACAGGGCCCATCGGCTCCAGGATGGCCCCGGCCTGGCCCGGCCTGGCCCGAGCAGGGCCTGGGCCAGGCCCGCTGGCCCCTGCAAGGGGCCCACAGCCACCTGTCCCAGCACTGGAAACAAGACAGAGAGACTCTGCCTCGGGGTTTTCTGTTCTTAAGTGTGGATCACAGAGGCGGTCACAATTTTAAGTGGCTTAAAGAATTGTCCATATTCAAACTGGCCATCTGATAGGTTCTGTAAGGTCACAGAGGAAGCTGTAAGCACCCCTTTGCAAGAACATCACTTCTGGGACTATGCTTGCTAACCCATGACAGCCCATGTTTGAAACTGACTCTCATTAGACAATTTTTATTGCGGTGTATGATGGCCAGTTTTAACCTCAAACCTGTACAGACAAGTTAGGGATGAAATAGGATATCTGGAAAATACATATTTACAGAGTAAGAGTGAAAACGCTGGTGAGCAGAAATCTGCAAAGGCCCACTAAAATCAGCTGGCACTGGGCAAGGAATCTGTAGGTCCCATGCTATTAACAGAATGTATACTTCATTAGCCCAATACCTATACCAAAATTAAGTGCACTATGTGGCCAAATAGGCCACATTTTGTGCCTATTTTGTTTGCTTACACAAACACAAGGTCTTTGATCCACTCATGTTCTGTGTTAGTGAAAAGACAGCCATCCCTCTTTTTGATCAGAGTGAGGGTTTCAGTCTCAGGACAAAATAAGAAACTGTACTAATATCTCTATGTAAATGAGGAGGCACCCTGATTATGCTGATCCTACTTTGAAAAATAAGAGCAAAGAAAGAACCAAACAACCTCCCCCGGCCCTGAAGTTCAGATTTTATTGTAGGGACAAAAGAAAGACCTTTTCGTTTCCTCAGAATGATCATGACTATTTCAAAATCAACACTTAAAATATTTACTCAATATTATATCAACATTCATATTGTTTTAAACAAGTTTTATGCATGGCCAAATAGTATGCAGACATTTGAAAAACGATTTGTCAACATTGCCTCTGAGGTGTGTTTTAATGAAAATGTGAAATTTAAAAAAAAAAATGTTTAAATGCAAGCTTCCCAGTGCAGTCAATAATAAATTTAGCGGAGCAAAAATATTAAATTTGAATTCAAATGAGCTGTAAATACACAGTATCTATCAGAAGTCTGTGAAAGTGATTTAGTAAAATAAGCAATATTCTATTGCAATATGTTAAAAATTAGCTGTTCGAGGGAAGCTAAGGCGTCTGGAGCTTATTATAAGAGCTGTATACCAGGGAAGGCTTTGTTTGTCTTATGGAGTCAATGGACTTAGCAGAAATACAAACATTTATCTAAGTAATTGCATAGGAGAAAACATTAAGAGCTTGGCACGTGTTAAAAATGATTCCCAATTAAAATGTTATTTAATAAACAGGCCCATTTTATTACTCATGGATTAAAAAAAAATTAATAAGTGACTGCTAAACAAGTAATTATAAGGGTAATAAAGCTCTCCATTCTGATTAGGGAAAATATTCATTTCATGACCATCCAGTGATCCATTTTCTACCATAGCTGTCAAAAGAGGCAGTCTGCAACCATTTAGAGATGTATGATTGTTGCTGCACTTATGTAATACTGCTATTACATTTTATATCACTAAAAATGCTTTCAAACTCATTCTTGGGGTAATTATAGACCAGCTTGCTTATACATTAACTGCTCTTGTGTCTTCCTTCTTGAGTCACAAATAAACTGATGCAATTTTGCTGCTGGGTTTGTGAAGCACAGCGTGGATTTATAGCTCTCTGCCTGCTCTCAGCATCGCTCAAAGCAGAGAGAACTCCAAATCAGGCTGTGGGCAAAGTGCTTTGCCCCTGCTCTCTGACTCCAGTCAATAAAGTTGTGGTAGAAGGTCCAAACTTATGAGATGCTGATCACCCACGCTTCTCACTGCTGGCTGATGTAACTTGGCATCACTGCTGGCACCCCTGCCGGCACCCCTGCCATACACTCCAACAGGCTGAGATAGGAAAAATTGGTGTGGAAATAAAAAACTACAGAACAGGTCCAACACCTGGTAAATGAACAGATTTTCAACCCAGGCAGAGATCAGAAAAATGGTAAATTATGTTCCTGCCCCTAGTTTAAGACCCTGTTTCCCTTTAATTTTTGCTGTTCAGGGCAACCTACACATGTAGTTGTCTGCACATTTCTTCTTTTTAGCTCTTTCAGGCCAAGGAGACCTGGGTACTTCTTCAGTTGTTGGGAAGGCTAACTTCACTCACAAAAGGAAGTGATTCCCCAGCCATTTTTAAAACAGACAGTGAGCCATCTGTCTTATCTGTGTACATTGGTGGAAAACAGGTAAGGCATGAAAACAGATTTCCCCACAAAAATAGATTTCTTTCTTCTTCCCCAAAGAAAACAGATGGCCCATAGAAATGTGCTATCTGTTATTCTCTATGTTTCCCTTTCTTTTTCCAATAATTTAATTATGCTTTGTGATATAACACAGGTGAGCTCCATGGACACTCAACATTGATACTGTATTCCTAAAGAGGAATTGTCACTGTCCTTCCCCAAGACAGCGTCACAGGAACAAGATGTGTTGCAGTGGGAGGCTATTTTTTCAGTGTGGACGGTACAAGAGTCCCCAAAAGCCACTTGCCAGCAGCAGAGTTCAGCTGGTAGCACATCAGGAGGCTCCTCACAGAGGAAGATGGTACTGTGGTTCTTGGTGTGATAAAGAGCAAAGGGAACGATTATGCTTTGTGAGGCAGAAGCCCAGTTGGCTCTCTTCCCTGATATTCACATCTTTGCATGGCATCGGCCAGTGGATTAAGAGATAAAGGTTGAACATTTATTATCTCAATCATCAAAACTAGTGTTTTTTAAAAAATCACACACAAGTCTTCATTTCAGCTGAGAACCATGAGACCAGTAAGTGATCCATACTTCTGGAAAAAGTTGAGTGAACACTCAGAGTAAGAAAGGATTGTTGGGAAGTCACTGTAGAATTTTCATTATAAAAAAGAGACGTAAAAGGACAGATATGCAAACAAAATAAAAATTCTGGAAATAAGTAATTTGTTGCTGAAGGTTTAATCTTGCAGTTCCCAGTTCTAAACCATCTGTGCTAGTAGGAACAGGAAAGGAAAAAGGAAACAAAAAGGTAGAAGGTGAATTCCTAAAATGCCATGCCATCTATTTTTGTTTGATATGCAAATGATAGCATCTATGTTTGATTCAGAACTTGGATGCCATGTAAGGAAAGTTTGGTTTTCAGCTGAATCTTAGAGAAGATTATTAGTCCTGCTGCCAACACTTAAAAGGGAGATGGCAAGTATTAAAATTTTATTGTGAACTACAAGAAAAAGGGAAGAAATTCTTAACTATAAAATGCAGGAGATGAATTCTCAGAATTAGCAACCTCTTAACCAATGTCCTGATTCCCAGTAGTAGATAGTATTTAGGAAGTAACTCTAAGATTATACTCATATGAACAATTTTTTGTGTATTAAGGGCCCTACCTGTGTTCCTTCACTGTGTGCACTCTCAGTTCTGCCATTCTGAAAAAGTATTATGAAGATCATCAGCATAAGAAAGGAACATGGGAATTTAACAGCAAGATGCACGAAACTGCTAGGTGCCCACACTTTTAAAAACTTCGTGTAATTTCAGGTGCATTTGAGAAGCACTATCCCTTAAAAACAATTTAAGAAGGAACAACTTAAAAAAGAATTACTGAAATGTAATAGTTAATTTGGAGACATGTAGACAATACAGCACTCTACATCATATCCTGTGGGGTGGGCTGGAAAAACAAAAGTATCCAGACTCTATCTCATAGTTTTTGACATTTTTATTTCAATGGAAAAATACTCCCAGTGAAAAATACAGTCCCAAGCACTACTCCAGAGAGGATGAGCGCAGGTGTTCCATTTCTCACTCCGGTGAGAGAACAGGACACAAATAATATTCTCCCTTTTACAAGAGGATTGTTTGTTCCTACTTTTTTGCCATTGCAAACCTGGAAGACTGACCTGTTTTCTTCGAGAATTTTTCATTTAAGAATTTTAATTATTGTTTAGAACATACTGTATTTTGCCAGGTAAGATTATAATAAGAAATTTATACCCTATTTCCAGGAGCATCTTGGAAACTAAAGCAATTATTTCTCTAAATAGACTTCAGCTCTCAGCTGCGAATCGGCAGCAGCTGCTCACTGTTCAATACAATAGATGCTCTAGCCAAAGATCCATGCTTATACAGTTCAAAAGGGGCAAGAGGCGTTCTTTTATTCAGGTCTCCTCTGTTCCTATCATTGCACCAGGCTGGTGTACTTTTATGGGGGAAAGCGTAGTAGCTAGAGACCTTCTCCTCTGCCTCCTTATTGCCATAGTATTTCCCACCCACTGAAGCACTAGATGTTCCAGATGAGACAGAAAACTCCAAAGGACAGAAATTTCTTGTTCTTCAGTCTCTGCTCTTAGACCAGGTCATCCCAAACTCACACTCGCTGCTTTAGGAACCAACAGTGGATTCACACATGAAAGCTGCCCTGGTTGCAAGGGCTGGATGTACTTAGACATTTCTATCACCCATGCCCTCTTGACATTACTCTCCCTCAGTTAAGGCCCATGCCTTGAACCACTGCGAATGTCACACGCAGTAAGATTATGAGCGGAATCCTACAAACTTTACAACCATAAGGCAGGAAAACTGTTTATTTATGTTGAAGATGGTGCTTAATTAAAAAAAAAAACATAGCTAAGGAAGGCACTTTAAAGAGTGGTTTGGTAGTTAAACTGACATGTGATGTGATATTTTTATATGATGTCATCTATGGAATATAACTTTTTTTTTCGCCAGGATTCTGTTCAGAAGAACTGTCAAGATTCTAAGTCATTCTTCACATTCCCACACAAGTGTTTCTCAGATCTATTCACTCCCTTTGATAAGAAACATAAGGGACAAGGTATGTCTTAATATATACATAAGCAAAACAAAAATACGGACTTATCCTAGCAAGTCCTCAGCTTCTTCCTGAAAGTAACTTAAAAGAGGGAGAATTTGGGGGATGTAGTAGAATACTGTATATGAAATTATATTTAACTTCCACATACTAGCAATTCAGGAACTGCTGCTGATTAATATATACTCTATACATTACAGATGAAATATAGTTTTTCTCTGGCTATGGGTACATCAGCTTCTTGCTCAGCATAGTAATATCTAATATCTACATATTAATTCTTTAAGACATTTTTACACAAAGTGTGGTCTTTGGCAGCTCAGGCCCTACTGGAAGTTAAATAACTAATGTAGCAGTTCTGCAGTGAATGTTGCTAGGATTGGTGCCTGAAAACCAGGATATCCTGTAACTGTGTTTGACCACTGCAGTGACCACTTGTAGAATAAGACATCTGAGAAATTCAGGATTTTTGGTTCATTATTTTAAGCTGAAACCCAAAGTTAAAAAAGCAGACTAGATTCTTCTGTTAGATACCTGAGCATTCACATGGATCCCTACTCAGCATTGTTGGAGGCACCAAAAAGACTTCTCTAAAAATAAAGTCATAGAAGAAACAAGCCTTACTCTGCAGAAAATCCAGGTAATAATTTCATCTTTACAGGTCAAGAAATTGTAAAACAAGCCCTAAAAGCCACTAGTTCAGTCCAGACAAAAAAACAAGCATTGGTAATAAGGCAAATGGATGCCATCAAAGAACACATGCGCAACAATCCCAATTCAATGTATTCGTTGTGGAACAAATAATGAAAAATGGGGGGAAAATGCTTGAACATAAGGCAGGAGTGGAAGTGGCAAAGCAAACCTAACCACTTCACAGTCTGCACTGGAGTCCCAGATGAATGAACTGTCAAACCTGACAAGAAATGCATCACTGAACTCAGAAAAGTTTCATCAGTCAGAAAATGTTGACATTGACTGTGGACCTGCATTGACCAGAACCCATTAATTATTGAAAAGAAGTCATTGATTGTTCCCATTGTAAGGTACTTACTGGTCTCTTCTCTCTTACCTCAAAGAAGATGACAAGTTGAGATGGGAGGATGAGATACTGAGTGTCTGCTGGGTGACTGAACAAAAAATGGGGAAGGGATAGATTCAGGTAATAGTTCTGGAGGTCCTGCCCTTGACCTCATAAGTGATGATGCCATCAGGTTGGTGGAAATAAAAACCAGAAAGCTGTAAAGTCTCTGTGGTGTGGATCTCAACATCTACTACCCACACATTTGAAACAAAAAGGTTAAGATGCAGAGTAAGGCTGGGTCAAGCCAAGCCAGCAGTGTTGACACGCACTCTGAGGAGGGTAGGTTTTCCCAGCAGAGGAACAGAGGGCTGTGGAAAAGGAGAGTGGGTGTGCTGTCTTGCGAAAATGTATCTTTGTCACTCGCTGAGGGCCTAGGATAGACACTATGACCAAGCACCAGGTGGGCGAGTCAGAGCAGTTCAGAGCTGGTGACGTTTCCAAGATCCATGACTGCCGTGTGCTGTATGGCAGGGGAGGAGCCATACTTGGAAGGTAGTAATTGAGTCTCCAGGGTGAAGAGGAACCTTTCTCAGCAAGTTTAAGAGCCGATGTCAGCTTGGCTTTATATTTACATATGGAAATACACCTGACACAAGCAAGGGAACCTGTCTCTTGGTCTCACATAAAGAACGGGTTTAGACTGCTCACAAAGCAGCGAGACACCCACCATGATTACAGAAGATCTTACAGCTCCTCTAAATCTGCGGTTCAAAACCCACCCTGGGAAGAAATTGAAACAGTTTTTTCCTCGTAACATCTAGTAAGGCATAGGCTGCCCCATGCCCCCAAGACCACCAGGAGCACCCCTGACTTCCAAAAGGTAATATTCAAGAATGGTAGCTCAGTCCAAATGCACACAAATGGATCTGTAGCCTTAAAACCTATTGCAGGAAACATTTGCTGCTCTTCAGTGGGTAACACAGCAACGGGAAGGGGGAGATGTATTCTACTGATGAGGGAGGGAGTATTTTGAAAAAGAATTGATGTCAAGTCATGTAAAAAGAAGCTGTGAATGTCAAATTGTCCATGATTGCCAACAGGCATGCAACACATGTTCTGCAAAGTGCTTGGGTAACAGGAAAAGAGAGGACATTATTTTATCATCAGGAAATAGGAGATAATGAAATAGATGCCAAATAAAGAATGCAAGTTGCAGCCTAATAAAACAGTTCCTCTTTTCTACCCCACTTTTTCCTTTCTAATTCTGAAACATAGTGTTTTGTCCAATATAAAAGTCCTTTCTCATTTCATTGGGTTTGAAAGAAAAAACTACCCAATGAGTATACCAGTCACATGTATTCTATTGAAATATGAATGATATGTAAACTTTGCTTATTTGACATCATAAAGCTGCATAAGATTCCTTGAGCTGGAAATGGGTACTGCCCAGCCCAGTGGAGCTTGATTCATATACAGACTCACAAATTTTCCTTGAATTCTAAAGCCACCAAAGGAAGGTTTTTCACCTAAGAAAATTTGTGTCCAATTCCTCACTTAGCTCTACTTCTGTGAACAAAAGCATTTTCCCTTTGCAAAATTAGATGATGAACATTCCTTCCTCACAGAAGGAATCTCTGCCTGAGGAAAAAACTTTTGAAAAGTGCATGCCAAGTTACATAGAAGCTGCTCTAGTCCTTGTTCAGTGGTCATGGTTAGCCATCAGACTTAACATATCATCTAAGGGGAAAATAAATTGTAGGTCCCATTCAAAGCTGTGTGAGATTTCCCCTGCAATTTCTCTGTTTAATGTCTTTAATTTAAACTCCCTATCTAAAAAAAATATTAACACACCACTCATTTTCCCCCAAAATAGATAATTTTTCCCTGAGCTTCCAAGGCTGAGAGATGCTTGGAGCAGGCTCTCCTTCTTTGCACCTCTTTATGGAACACTCAGCCCTACAAGCTAGATCTCAGCGCAAGTAAGAGTCAATCATTAGTGCAGATAGACACTTCCAATTAAAAAAACCCCAACTTTGTTAAAAAAACCCCAAACCCCCAAAAACCAATCCACCAAACTGTTAAAAAAAAAAAAAGGTCACTTGAAATTTGTGTCTTTCTCCATTACCAGATTTCAATTTGAGGGGAGGAAAGTTCTGAGTGTTGAGGAATATTGTCTGGTTCACTATATAGATTATAACAACAATACCTACTACGAGAGACAGACAAATCCAGTAATGACAAAGTTTTCAGCCATGGGAAATTTCCTATCATAAATCACTGGAATATATGACTCTTCCTGCATCATTTCTGCGCAGCCTATTTGGAGATTGTCCCAGTACACACTCTGCCAGCTCACAAACGGGATCTGCAAACATATTCACAATTTCCTCTATCTGGCATCTTTCAGTCCCACCTTTCCCCTCAGCTTCATTTAGACAGCTCAAGCTTCTCATTTAAAGCAAAAGCCCCACTCCACCTCCACACGAGTATTAACAACACTTATTTTTGCACCAACTCTTTCCCTTGCGCCACCACTGAGACGTTTGCTGGATGTGACGGCCGAAGCCGACCCATCTCTTCCCAGTGCCTCCCAGGTTCAGGATGCACCAGCTCACTCCCACACAGCTCATTTCCTCCCCCATCACAGTTTCAGCACCTCCCACTGACCTCGGCAGGAGAGTAAGAAGCCTTGACTATATATAGTAAGGTGCTGAAACGTTTCTCACATAATCTGTGTGGGCAGGAGGTGGGAGAAGAGAACATTGAGAATTGCACCCTGCTTGGAAGGAAGCACATTCAGACTTGCCTCAAAAGAGTTGCTCTTCCTAAACATCAACAGTTTTAATGTAAATACTTTGGAATATACCCTCATTTACTGGGTGACTTGTAAACTTGAGCCATTATGCATCTCTGAATGGTCTTTTCGCTATGGACACAATGTTTTAGTATCTCCACAGGGAAAAGGCAGTAAAAACAAAAACTACATATTACTCTAAATTTGAAGTTGACCTTAAACATCAATTACTGTAAGTGTCATAAAACTAATGCCAATTCTCATTGTACCACTCATCTTCAAACCTTACTGAGAAACTGTTTTCCTTCTGAGGAACTAACAAAAAAAATCCAAAACAACCAGCCAATAAATGCCCACCACAAAGTAAAAGGTTTTTAATAACATTTCAAAACTTGAAATTTTTCATCTGTCTTGTGTTTCCTTTTTCAGCCATTCTCTCTCACCTACTCCATGCTCCAAATATTCACCAGACATGAACAATTTGCATATAATTATAATTCTTAATAATTCAGCAACAGAAATCCATGGGGTTTTTTCTTTTTTTAAACTACTTTCTCCAAAATGACTTTTATCATTTTTGTAAATCCTCCAGCTGCACTGGAAACAGCCTTGGCTGACAGAGACCACTCCTAAACTGCCTTTCTCATACACCGCATACATTACCAAAAAATGGACTTCAGTGGTTGTTTGCAGCACCCTGGCACATATATGTGGCAGTGCTGGAGTTAGTTTCTCACCCTTAGCTAATGCAGCAATAGTGGTAATTTTGGAAGTGACGGCTTCCTCAGCTCAAAAATGCTCCCATTGAAGCAGACTTCTGCACTAACTTGGCTGAGTCTTTTCCCATTTTAGAGTCTTGCTCTCTGCATTACACATGGATCTTTAAGCCCCCTACTTCATCCATACAGACTTAAGTGAGGTGACACTAAGGAATAAGCAGCCTTAGGCTTGGATTCTGAGAGTACCCAACCACTGGTCCTATGTAGCTTGAGACTACACCTTTGCCTCTGAATTCCACCCTCTTTCCTGAAAGCAAAAGCCTATAAAGTGTCCTGCAGACCGGAGGCATTCAGGCACAGACTTTGTCTGGGGCACAGCTACAGTCTGAGTATGAGAACAAGCACCTTGGCAGCATCACCTCAGTGAGCTGTGTGACAAAGGTGAGCTAATACATAGGTTATGAAGACTCATCCTTTAAAATCCAACCCTTCCACTGTGACTGCAATAGCATTCTGGCTTCTCTAGGGAAATAATGGAAGCTATAAAATAGCACTCTGGGTCAAAAATAAACTTTTAAAGAAATAAAAGAAAAAAAATCTAATCAGAAATCATGATCAGCTATCCTCTCATAAGCTGATCTTATTAGGGTTGAGTCACACCAACTATAAACTAATCTCCAGGAAACAAGCACCCCCTTTACTCTTGCTCTGGAAAGTCTTTGCAAACAACACCTATTTTTCGCTTGTGTAAGTGCCACACAGAGACCATGTGAAACAGTAAGAAAAGCAAAAAACAACAGTGAGGCATCAGCCAAAGTGATGTTCTGAATTACTACCACATTATTCTTCAAACAGATATTCCTCCAACAAGATAAAATTTGCTTGAGTTCCCCATCAATCCTTTAATTCTGCTAGTGCAGCACAGGTGGAGCCACGAGAGCTCCATCTCCCATTTTTTCCCTCAGAGAATTCCCCTCCTCGTGAGGATCCTCCACAGCTGGGGAACTGGCATCAGCTTTTCCTGTTTCCTGTTTCTACAGCAGCTTTAGTACCTCCTGCACTGGATTGAATGCTACAAGGCATAGTGGGAAATCATGGATGAGAGAGGTGGGGAGGAAGCACCTTTAGGAGGAAGCAGAAGCAGAAGCTTTTCAAAGGATGAGAGAATGAAAAGGCCAGGTAGCAGACCACTAGAGGAGAAAATACACTCTATCTTTAGGCCTTTAGATGATAAAAACAATGTGCAGAAGCCACACAGCTGTAACTAACAGTTTTCAAGGCACAGACACACAAGAAAAAAAAGAAATTAAAAAACTTCAGGCTTTAGCTGATGTTCAGAGCGGTTCCTGGCAGCTAGCAGAATTAGAAGCACTGCAAGAACCTCAACAGACTCACATATTTAAAGAGATAATACTGAAATGCTACATGATGGGCAAAGAACTAAATAAAAAAGTAAATGTGCCATAAGACGAGAAGACCAAGGGCGTGATGCAATAAACTCCATTATAGACATACACCTGAGGAATTAGCTACAGGTCAGATTTGAAAATCAGTGCTTATTAAGTTTTCTCAAAATAAATTATGGTAAGAGAACATGGATGTACCTACAAATCAATCTTACTCCCCTCCTGACAGAAAACCCCAAATATTAAATCACTATGATACAGATTTAATACTAGATTAATATTTCTGTGTTTCTCCTGAGTATGGAGAGGAGGGCTATGATTCCCTATTGTCTTGTTGTAGACCCCATGAAAACCAAATGCAGAGGAGACTGGGTGCACTGCTGTATCTGTATTACCAAATATCCAAGTGTGAAATATTTCCAGTGGAGACTGTCCTCTGTGTATTTCCTGATGGGGATTATGTATAGTATCCTGCAGTTCTCTAGTGTCATAAGGATATAC
Source organism: Corvus hawaiiensis (assembly GCF_020740725.1). Lineage (NCBI taxonomy): Eukaryota > Metazoa > Chordata > Aves > Passeriformes > Corvidae > Corvus > Corvus hawaiiensis. The sequence continues at coordinate 85,966,309 of NC_063213.1, read as the reverse complement.
TACAATTATATATTGTACACACACTCATGGGAAAGTATGCATTTTTTATTTTGGATTAAAACCCTGCTCCAATGAATTTTCTGTCCAAGTTTCTTCCAGTTTCAATGGAGATATTTTTTAATGCAATATATTGTGGCCCTTGTCATTTCTAGCGAGTACAAGTCTTCAGGAATGTGCAGTATAGGCTAATTTTAATTCTTGAGTTCCAAAGTCAGACTTTGGGCGCATGTGCAAAGAAAAGTCAATACACAAAACTAAGCTGCTTAGATGTGTGAATTTGGGCAAATATCTTCTTTTTTGCCTTAGTTTCCCTAATGTAAAACTAATGCTGGGCTCTACTGATGAAAAGTCCTGTAAAAAGAACAAGGAGTTATTATCGCTATATACTAATTAACCCTGCAGGGAACTGTAAGAAAAAGCATAAAAAGTGGCCTAGCTTCTGATCTCCCAGCTGGACTGACCTGAGGCACTTTGGCAGGGCAACATAGGAAAGCTTTGGATAGATTCACAGGAAGCACTGGGGTACACAAATCCAGCATGTATGTGCTACTGGTATCCATTCCATTCAACACCAAACTAACCCTACTGATACTTTTGTTTCTTCCAGGCAAACCCCTGATCTCCAGGCACATCTTACAACTGCTAGAGTCCAAATCCCTCTGAGCATCTATGCACTTCATTCCTGCCAGTCCATGGTGGGATTCATATTACTTTATGTCAGCAGTGTTTAGTACAGCCAGTCCTATACAAAAGGACAAATGGCAGTAGTAGGCTCAATTTACACACTGAATTTTTTAAATAAATTAAATAAATTACTCAGCTAGAATACAGAAAATACAAGTTTAGATCCTACCCTGAGAGTTGCAGAGCAAGCACTTTGAATCCATTGCCCCGGTCTGCTGAGGAGACAGTTTCCCTGGGTGTGATCTAGAGGAAGATTGAGAGTGACATTTGCAAATTGATCGTTGCTCATGGTTTCCATACCTGCCCTGCCATGGTTTAACTTACAAGAAGAGAAGTGATTTTGAGGTAAATATTATTTAACTCTTGAAGAAGGAGCAGGGGGTAGTTTCACCATCTGTTTCCATCTGACAGATTTGAGAAGTTTAACCTGTGTTTTCTTTGCTACAGTGCTGCTCTGGCATCCATTTCAGTAAATTCCCTAGTAAAAGACATGGAGACTACAGGAGAGCTTCAAAATGACTGAAAAGCTATTTAATGTATGAGGAGGTGTGAGGAGGTGTGAAATCAGGAAGCAAGGCACAGGTGATGGAGGACTCCATAGCACTGCCTTTCAACTTGGACACAGCTCAAAACTTCTAGGCACATTGTGTGTTCATTCAATGCAGTATTTTTCCATATGACATCTCACATTACTGAAGCTGGAGTCAATTTGGACATGTGTGGAAGCAACTGGAAGTTTGCAGTATGGGTGGTCATATGCTGTTATCACTTCTGTTGGATAAAGTCTGAGAGCAGTGTTGAATGCCACATCAACCAGGATTGACTATCCAGGTATTAATGACTTTAATGGCATTTCTTAGATTTTTAGTGCATTCACTGTTAGGAAATCTGAAAGAAATTAACTTTCAGTTAGCATGTTATTTCTTATAAAAAAAGCTTCACAATAAAAACCTTACCAAATAAATTGTTATAGACATTTACCAAATTCTTTGCAGGGATAGTCTTTATCTCTTTGCTGCTGTGAAGAATTAAAGAAGAAAAAAAAAAGACCTGGTCATTGACCTAACCTGCCAGTTTGCCTTAAAAAGCATGAAACTGCCTCTATTGGTTCCTTTGACAATATTCAATGTTTGATCAATCCCTTTCCTTCCTCATGCCACCACGAGAGAATAAGTTTCTAGAAACAGAGATGAACAAGTACCCCTCTTGTGACCAGTGATCAGATTTGGTCCTGAAATTTGTCAATAATAACAACAAATAGACATGGGCTGATCAGCTTTGGCAAGTATAGAATCATTTGCCTCCCCAAAAGGCCGTCCTTTGCTCATGATTGTAATTGATGGCAGTCCTCTGCCACGTGTTCTGGGATGACCCTGCTAGGGCAGGGAGGCTGGACCAGATGATCCACTGTGGTCCATTCCAACCTGACCCACTCTGTGATTCTGTGATTGCTGCTGATAGTAATGTCTAAATTTTTCTGGAGAAAAAGAGTGGCACTTCTAGATTGTTTTGCATACAGTTAGTAAATGAGTCAGCACCTTCTTGTAAAACAGTAGTAACTTCAAGTGTGCTGAATCACAGTTTCAAAGATACTCTAAGGTTCTCTTATCTGCACAGGCAATACATTTTCTGTTTGCTTCAGCAGGGAGGCTATTATTCTGAGACTGAAATAAAAGGGGTTGTGGTCTCATGTCTTATTCTGAGATCAGCATTTAACTCTTTCAGTGCATTGCATCTGCATCTTCTCTTGAGAGTTTTAATATATTCTTCTAAGTGATGACTAAAATCTTCCAGAGGCAAATGTACAGCCCACCCAAACTGCAAACTACATGTTGTCTCAGGCTTTGTTAATGAGTGTGGGCAGGGAAAAAAAGAAATTGTGAAAAAGAAACTGAATATTTAGTATAGATTAAAAAAAAAAAAAAAATCTTTTAACACGAAGCATTATTTCTTCTGGAATGAAATTTCCCATTCTTCAAATGTTCTAGTCCTACAAAAGCCAGCCCCTCCTATGCCACCTTGACCTTCCCGTGTGTCTCTCTGACATTGTCCCCTCCTCTTGCTCTCTTTCCACATTCCTTGCACACTTAGCTGAGACAGAGGCAGTGTGCTCAGTGGCTGCTGCTGGGTGACGCAGCCTGGCAATAAGCACATGTTGCCTGGTCAGCTCTGCCACTGGTTTGGACTCTTTTCTATGTACAGGCAAGTATTCCCTAAAATGGCTGGTAGGAACTTAATATATCTTGTGATCCCTACATCACATCAACTTTAGCTGAAAGTCACCAACCAGTTTGCCTGCTGCCTAAGGTGGTGTAGGAGCACAGCCCCATAACCATCATGCTTTTAAGAAAGAGGCCAAGAATAAAGGAAGATAACTATAAACTCACTGCAGATGAGGAACATGGTAAACTTAGGTACTATAAAAATGAGATTAAAATTCAGCAAATGTGTTAATCCTACGTTGGCTAAACCTTCACTTCACAATCTTTCTTCATTTCCCTGATTTTCCTGACAAGATAGGGGCAGCATAGTTCTAGAGGAACCAAGAGCAGTAAGTGCTTTGGCTGTTTTTTTCTCCCTCTCTACAAACTATCCTGTTCCAGATGAAAACAAATCCAGGGTTTTTTTCACCCCATGGTGGGACTTCATTATATCACAATTTGTCCTTTATGAACCAAACCCTCTTTGTGTTGTAACCACTGGCAGGAGTGACTTCACTGGGAGAAAGAGGTTCCTACATCCATGCTGCCAAGTGAGTTCACAGCTGGGGCTGTGAAGTTGTTCTCAACACCAGGGCTCTTTTCCAAACTTGGGAAATCAATCCCATGCAATTTTCCCACACGTGTGGAAAGCACAAACGTATTTCCCTAGAGAGGTAAAAGTATGCAATCACCCTATCTACTTCAAAGATGTGATAAAGTCTGCACTTTAGCATTCATTCTATAGTCCAGTGCTTTGGTATTAATCATTTTGTTGCTTGCTTTTTACTCAGGGATTACTTTGGTAAAATCTTTCCTTCATATCCTCAAAGGAAATCAGAATAAACGATTGCCAAATGCCACATTTCCCATTGGGAAACAGCATTCTCAGCCATCTGAACACTCGGTGTACCACTGAACAGCAAGGCTGTCCTGCAGATAGTATTTATAGTACATTTTATGAGACCAAAAGTTGTCAGTTAAACCACTAGAAACTAATAAATGGGCCTAGTGTCATTTGAGTTGTCAACAGGATATAAGCTGATGTAAGAGGAACACCTACATTTTGTAGGCTTCTTTTCATGAATAAATGTACCGTTGATAGTCATGCTTGACTTTGTAGGAATGTTTTGAGTAAGGAATATAGTAATTTCCTCCATTGCAAAAATAATGATCATCAGACCACTAAAAGACACTCACTCTATAGGCATGCCTAATTCTAGAATATGATCTTGCTCAGAAAGCTCTGTTTTACCGTAAGAGTTCTCACATACTCTAGGGTTTTTTTCAGTGAGAGAGCTAGCAATAGAGGAATCAAAACATCAAAAACTGTGTCCGTGGTGGAAAGGGTGAATGCTAAAACACACAGAAGAGGGAAATATTATTTCATTTAAATAAACAGAAAACACCTTTGAATTAACTCACATTTTTTCAATGCATTAAAGCCAATGAACACATTGTCTAAAGTGTTGTGAAATTGCATTTTTGTATACATATATATATATACATATTTGTATATAATGTATATATATGTATGACAATAGCAAATCCTTCTTTCAATAAAATAAATCAAATTCTCAATTTATGTGATTCCATTCTTTGTCCCTTCACCCCTCCCTAAATCATGTGCTGTGACTTTATGCAGCTGCTTTGAAGAGGCAGGTAAGTGTCCAGAGGCAGAGGTTCTCATCTCCCTTCTATCATAAATACAGAGCACCAAGAAACAATGGATGAAATAAAAGTCCACAAGGTTTGAATCTGCCAGTTTCAAATCAAGTACTCTGAGAATAGATATGAATCTATTTCTTTGTTGGTTCTACTTCTGGTTATCATTAATACTTATCTGCATGATCAAAGAAAATCAAACTGATTACAGATCCCTAGGATAAAATGCAGTTGAGTCAGTTTCTGTAAGTTGAAAAATTTCAAAATTTCACTGGCAGAACAGCCTGATGCTCTTATAAGTTAGTTTTGAAAGTTTAACACAAACATTTAAGTGTACTTCATCCCATCCTAGAATTACAAGATAAAGTGCAGATGGCATCCTGAAAATGTAAATTACTATCTGCTCAGAGAACATGTGCTTTTAAACAAAGGCAGAGATTTCCCTGAAAGGGGAGGGTAAGGAACTTGCCTGTGCACACACTTATCAAAAAGAAATCTGTGCCGTGTTCTTTTCTGTTTGGAATAGGAAGTATATGTGAAAAATATGGTGGGAAAGATTTTTCTAGAAATATATCAGCCTGTTTGAAAAAAGGAAGTAGTGAGACTTTCAATAAGTAGCAGAATTTTTAATGATTTCTGCTATTAAAATTTAGATAGGTTTCCGATAAAAGTTCCAGTGAGCCTTTTAGCTATGCTTTTCCTCATTAATTCTCTCTTCTTCAACAGAGAGAAAACATTGCACTGTTCAGTATGCACTCTGAACTTATGTTAAGTTGATCTTAAAAAAGACAGGCATTTTGAAGAAACTTATGTTTAGAGCTAGGAAGGACGAGTTCATCGTCAAGAGCCTCTATTCCTATGATTTGCCAAAATAAAACACACTGACAAAGAAGAAAGACAAATCTCAGACATAAAACAGAAATTTTAGATTTCTTCCACACTGGACTTGAGATATTAAAGAAAATAATAAAAAAAGAAAACGTGAAGAGTACACTTCTTTCTGATATGGCAGTGTTTCCAGCATACCTGAGATTTCTCAATGGTATTTATCAAATCATGAGAGAGTATGGCTGGGAGCAACAGCTGACATTAAGTCAGAATTCCTGGTAGGATAGAGCTCCTCTAAAAATTCACAGGTCGTGTTTGCATTTGCATAGGGAGATAGAGCCCTCCAGCATGGACTGACTTAGCCAAGACAGCTTCAGCCCAGCAGTGCTGCAACAACAGCAGAGACTCCAGCACAGGCTTGCCCTGGCTGCCCTTGGGGCTCCAGGCAGATTGGTACAGCCCACGGCGATGGATGTTTTGCTGACTTAGTTACAGTGGGCAGAGCTGGAGCTGTGATCATGCACAGCACGCTCCAGCTGCTGTGCACAGAGTCCATACAGCTTGTTCTGGGCTCGATGGATTCTGCTGGTAGGGAGAATCTTCTTTATAAAGAACATCTCTGGCCAAGGCGCCTCTTTGACCAGACAGACAGCACAACACAGCTACTATGCTGGCTTCAATCCAATCTAGGACTCCTCTGATGTGACGGGAACTGCTGAGTTTCAGGCTTTCTTTGGTAGTCTGGTTTGCAGGGATGCAAACTCGATTCCATGTGATGTCTTCCTCCATCCCATGTTAAGGCAAGGTGCTTATTAAACACCTTTATGGAAAGCCCTGCCAGTTTAGGTCTGTGAAGCTGGGTGGCCCATCTGTGCTTTGCATAAATATGTAATTTTTTCACAGGCAAATGTACACAATGAGTCATCACTAAATATATTTTTTCTTGTCCTTTTATATTTCTGGGATTCTCTTTGCAATAAAATGAAACACAGATGCCTTTATGATAGTAATCTTGAAACTGGAAATGCTCATTTCTAGACACAAATGACTGATATTTAAAACTGCGTGCTATTCCTCATTGTGTACCAAACTGGAATGAGTCACTATCTGGGACATTTATCCTACATCGACAGTCTAGTTCCCACTTGAAAGCACGTAGCAGGAATCAGGATCTGCAAAAAGTACCTGATACCAGAAGGTACTTCTGTCCCTAGATGAGGAATTAGGATATACAGGCAGAAAGCTACATTTGCAGAACAAAGGGACTGACACGTTTCCCTTGTTACCTAGCAGAGCTCACCGCTCTGACTGGGGCACTCACATCCTTACGCCATGCATGCAGAGAAGCCCGTGCATAGCACAGCACCCCACAGGAATCGCTGGCTCTCCAGAGCGCACAAAAACTGCCAAGGAGGGGAGTGCAGCTGCATGCCCAGCTAGGAGAGCAGGAGGCGTTTTTCCTACAAGGAGAAACCTCTCCCCCTGCCCCAAGAACACACTGCGGAGATGTGGGCTGGGGATTTGAGACAAGCACCTCGTCATTAGGTGTGCAACCTCACTTGTAACTAAATGCTTACAGGGCTCTTTCAGAATGCAAGTTTTCTTCATCTGTGAGGACTCAGAATGGGTAAGGGAAAAGGACTACAGTGAGTAATCCTGTCCAACCTCCCTCCTTAAGCAGGGTCATCCTACGGCACATTTCACAGGATCCCATCCAGACAGTTCTTGAAATATCTCCAGATATTCAACTCAAACCTGCTTCTCTGGAGAAAGTCCCTTGCTGGTCAGACATATGTCAATTTGTATCTAAAGCTGTCTTAATTCCATGTTCTATTTTCAATGGGCTAGGGAAATATTTGTGGGTCAGAAGATGTCTCCCTAACTTGGAGCCTCTGTCTCCCAGCTGGAGAGAAATCTCAGTGGCTATTCAATATTAAATGTGTAAACATACATCTACTAGATCTTCGCTTATCAAGCTTTAAACTATCCACTTGACTTCACAACAGAAACATTTTCATGTGCTTTTAGATATCTTCAAACTGAAGACTACGATGATTCATTTTTATTTCTTCACTTGTGGGAAATTTCTTTGAAATTTAGGCATAGAAGAACAGGTCACTGGTACATCAAATTGCTGCCGTAAGAGGAAGAAAGTGAATCTAATTGTGAGTGAATTGCCATATAAAAGGGAAGTAGTAGGAAAAATAGAAAGCAAAGACGATTTCAGCAATTTTTAAAGTATTTTCCTTTATTTGGTTACAAGGTTGGATTTACTTTAAAAATAAGTAAGTTTTCAATGAAATAACTATCCTAAGCAGTTATCTATCTACTCTCTAGCATCTAGCTACCAATCCATTAGTTTGATTCTTTTTCACTTACTTGCACAGCTTGCAGCAGACTGACTGCTCCAGGGATTTCACTGCCTAAATTCTGTGACTTTAGTGAGAAACTAGCTCGGCAGTCTTCTTTATCAATTGATATCACAGTGTGATACTACACCCTTGGCTCTGCTTTCAGTGCAGACATGGTTCAAGTACATGATCTATCTGCCAGCAAAAGGGCATGTTCCAAGCCCACAGAAGTCAGGAACAGCTTTTCTGCTGGTTGGCCGCATCACAATTAAATAAAATTCTAATGCAAATAAATCAGAATATTTAACAGGATGTAAGAACGCTAAATTAAGACAGAACTCTCTTGAGGAGGCTTTTTTTGTCATCATTTTAAAGTCATGTCTTTGGAAGAAGAGGTCAGGCTTTTAGGCCATGGCATTGTAAGTCTACCTTGCATCCAAGTAAGTTATACATTAGTCACACGGTTTATCTGAACAATTATTTTTCCAGCTCCTAACTACAGTACACATCTGAAAGAAAAGACTACTCAGTTCATTATAGAATTTCATGAAAAAGAATACTTAGAAATACCAAGGTGGTACTCAACCCACTGCTCATTCCAGCTGTCAGAGTTCAGAACACAGTAAGCATGCAAGTTACTCCAGATGTTCACACTAAACAGTATGGTTGTTACTGGGCCAGATGTATTCTCTTCCAGTTTTAGTTCTTATATGTATGATACCCTTTTCCTCCACCTCTTGAAGCTAATGTCCAAAGTACAAACAAAAACCAAAACTCCAAACCAGTTCCTGTGTTTTGCCTCATAGCATTTCAGACAGCTTAGCGAGGTTGAGTTTTCCTTTTCTTCCTTCTCTGTTTCAGTTTGTGGAACGGGGGTGATGGGCAACACATCTTAAATTTTTCAGTAGAGCTGTCTCTAGATAATGTGTGGGGGATTTTCAGGTGGTCAGTACTTGCTTGACTCTGCAATCAAAGGTTGTCAATGAATTCAGCAGTAGCAAAATTTCTCCAGAGATTTTCTTGGTTTTCTGACAACCCAAGACCATCTCTTTATAAAGGCATGGGAATTTTGCCTTTGCCCTTAGCAGAAAGAAACTTTTACATAATATGCCTATACACCTATCCTTTTCTAGCTGTTTACACACCCAGGCACTTGCCTCTTCTCTTTGACAAAGTGATATTTGTGGTCTGCCCTTTAACTCACATTCACCTCTACACCCCTTCCCTTTACCTTCCTCTGCTGTCACCAGTCATTTTACCCTCATCTTCACTTCTTCCCCCAGTCATTGTATTTTCCAACCACATCTCCCTCTTTCTCAAAGTTGTCAAGGTTCACCACTTTGGTTGCAGTCTTTCCCACACTGTCACCATGCTCATTTCCTGTCCTTCAAACCTTGATCATCCCTTACTGCTTCTTCCTTGAGTAAGGAATTTACAGATAAGTAGTTATGATTCATGGCTGTGTCAAATGTGGGCCCTGATGAATATTCCGCTTTGACAGGTTTTGTTGGAGTGACTGTGTGGCATGGAAAGGCTTGTCAGCCTGGCTGTGGTGATAATGTCATGAAGGAAAGCAACAATACGTGCCAGTCTTGAGCTTCCCCAGCACTTGGGAAAGCTCCCTTTCCTCAGGCAACCCTGCAGCCTCACTGAGGCAACCCCTCTCTCTTACTTCTTCCTCTCCAGCAAAGTCAAAATATCTGGAAAAGAGATAGCCATTTGGTAGGCCTGCTTATGTGCATATTTAGTGGGATAAGCAATTAACAGAAACTTCTAGTGTGATGAAGTTAAGTGCATGTGTAATTATTCACAGAATGAGGCCCAGCGACTGCTGCCACGCTGGAAAATGGCGGCGCTGCCTGACACTTCCTGGTCAAGACTACCATGGGAGGCTCCAGGGAACACACGGGGTTCACAGCCAAAGAGAAAAACTCAACCCATCCTCTACTATATTAGATATCCTCAGTTGTAACAAAACATAATTATTAAATCAAACTTGTTTACTTAATGACAAGAAAACCAGAATTGAAATGAATTTAACTTGGAGAAAGCCTTAAGGAAGAATCCGTTATGTGGTAATTTTTTTAAGACTAACTTAATATAAATTTTCAAGCAAGCTTTCCACAAGCCCATACTTTAAAAAAAACCCACTGAACCAAATCAATATAAAGGACATACCTTCGGGCACCTGGGAGAGCTGTGTTGCTTGGGACAAAGCCTCTGGCCCGCTGCTTTCCAGAGGCACCGCGCCTCAGCACAGACCAGCCGGGGCTCACCTGCTGCCCCTCAGGGCCTGCTGGCAGCTGGGGCTGCCTGGGTGCCTGCAGCGGAGCCCTGGCCTGTGGGTGCAGGGGTGAACAAATCCCATAAAGACCCGTCAGTGGTCTGACATCATTTTATGGGAGCTCCCTGAGGGAGGAAAAGAATTACCAGCGCAGGGTTTGTCAGCGCTGCAAAATGGCTGCCCCCAGGACAACGGGAGAGCCCAGGCAGGGCTGCAGTGCCCGGTCGGGTACTGCCCCCGAGGTGGAGAAATGTCACTGTCAGGGCTGTGTGCTTGTCCCAACACCTTACCAGGAGCCATAGCCCTGTGGGGTTGGATGTGTGCCTACGGCATGGCAGACAGGCAGGGAGGCCCGCCATTTCCAGGCGCTTTTCCTAGAGTCAGTGTATTTGCTGTCTCCTCATAAAGAAGCAAGATGAGACGCTGTCTGCCCTTCTCTCCTGAGTGAGAGGCAACTTTGTCGTAGTTTCCAAATCTGCTTTAAAATCCATTTTCCATGCAAAATGGTGCTTCCTTCAGACATGTTCATGGCTGCCCGCAGTGTGCAGTGACAGTCATGTGGAGCTCTAGCCAAAGAGCATCCTGAACCACATGTTTTTATTTTGTGGGGTTGTTTTGTGAACTATATCCTGATGTCTTCTAAACACTTCAGATCTTCAAAGACCTCAGGCAGAGAGGTGAGGCTCAGGTCTTCCAGGGAAATCTCTGCTGGTCTGGTCCCAGCCCTGCAGAGGTGTAGGGGATGTCATCTTTCCTTCTCTGACTAAAAAGAGTGACATCAAACTGCTCGCTCTTTAAGAAAAACAAAAACAAAAACAAATACAAAGGAAGAAAAGAGACAAGAGCATCTACCACTTTAAAAAATTGTCTCTGATGGTGTTTCAATGGAAGTTAGGTTTTTTGCTAGATGACAAAAGGATACAGCATAGCCTGCTACATGCTCTCATTAATAAACTAGTCTATGACAGAAGTGGTATCCCCCTACGTGTCTCTGTCAATGTTGTGCAATAATTTCCACTCTAACCCACTTTTCTCGGTCACCCACCTAAACTGATCATGAAAATTTTACCCTTCAGGGTAAAAATTTCCATGCCTGACCTCTGCATGAAGCTACAATTTTTTGGAATTTTGAGGTAAAACTGTCTTCTGAGAATAAGAGAAAAGGAAAACACACTCCTCTGCATGAAGAAACCGAACGAACCCCACTTCAAAACAGAATAAAAAAAATTTCACTGCTTTTTCACAGCTCTGGGGATGGTGTAAAACAATCATTATGAAAAGAATCTTGTAAAAGAGAATAATATTGCCTATGCTTGATGGCTGCTGTGTTGGATTTCACAGCAACATGAATGTATCTGCATGCTTTGGTAAACAGCTGAAGTGTGGGTTTATATGCTCGTGTATATATGTAGTGTACAAAGTACATACTTTAGACACTAAGTATCCTTTTAAATATCTGTTTATACATGCATACATACAGTAAAAATGTGCATGATTATGCACAAGAGTGTGTTCTCCGTACAGATACTGTATATGTAAGTTTGCAAGGTACCTACTGAGAATCAGGTTTTTTGAGGGAAGGCAATGCAGTGCCTGGCAAAGGCACAGCTGGCATGTCTGTCACACACCAGCCAAATTCCTGTCTAGACTGCCTAAAGTAGGCAATGGTTCAGAAAGTACAGTCAGGGTCACTGACTGAAGGCCCATTGAATTTTATAATTTTTCCTCTACTTATTTTGAAAGTTTTAGGACTGTGATTTTTTAAAGACTGCAAACACCTATGGGAGGAAGGCCTTGTTATTTTGGCACAGATGATGAATGTAGCTTGCCCAGCTGCTCATCTACTCAGACGCCAAGGCCCCGCCCTAATCACAGACAAGCCAAGCTCAGGCAAATATCTAGCAGGCAAGATCTTTTCTTTCTTTTCTCAGAGCAAGGAATTTTTATGCAAGGTGGTGAATCTTTGGCAAGCTTCAGAAAGAGAAATAATTCCTTTTAAACTACCGTTTTTCTTATTTCCTAAGAATTTCTGTAGAAAGATTTTGCTAGCAGAAGATTGATTATGGTTAAAAACTCAGAAAATATTTTCCATTGTAAGTGGACCTAATCACTTGGAATAGAAATTGCTCAAGACAGCCTGCCAGCAGGCAATGTCTGCTATAGCCACTGCTACTCCCTCTTACTTCCTTCCTGTCATCCCCAGGTAAGCTATGACCTGGGAGAGATGTTGGCTTCAGTGACATGCAGTCCCTTCAGATTCATCATATCCGCTTACTTCCAGTGTTATTGACTGGCTCTTCTCTGCATTTTGGGGCATTCTTATGAGCACAGTTCTTCTTAAAAACAACTAATTTGGAGTTAGCACTGATGTCATTACTGACGTAGTGCTCTTTCCATTTTACGTCGTGTATCTCTGGTTTTAACTAAAAATGGCACAGTTTTACATTTAATTTTAGAAATAATACTGAGTCACATAATTCCCTCCTTCTATTTGCAGTCTCTTAGCTTCTCTTCTGCAAATACAAAAAACATGCCTTTTACAGAGCTGTTTCAAGAAAAGACAGAGAAGTTATTTTCGAGTAGATTATCTGAAGCACCAATAGTTGGTCTTATTCTATCCATACTAAAATAATTCTTTCTTTGGCTTTAGTGTCTTTTATTTAAATAATAAAGAATAAGAGAAAATGCTATCTGAGCAGAAGTCCTCTGTACCATGCCATCAGACCATGGATGGTTAGTAGCCCGTGAATTTTCTCCAGTTTCCGGCTGAAGCGAAGATCTGCTGTCCTGACTGTGCCCCTAGTGGGTATCAGTCAAGGTTCTGACCAGCATAATTCCTAGAACATGATGTGATAGGAGCTTCCCATCTTTGGAGAGGGCACTTCAATCCAGAATGAAAAGTGAGTCATAAGAGAATATTTTAAATCAGCATTAGCTCTGTTTGTACAACAGTTGGGCACATGCTATTCAAATTCTATTGACAGATCTGGCATCTTACAAGTTTTTGTCACACACTCTTGACAGTTTTGTATTTTTTGTTCTCTGACTGTACAAACCTCATGAAAAAATGAAACATGGAAAAGTTGTCTTAAAATATTTAGCAAAACTTCAAACAAACAAATGAGAAAAAAGAGAAGGCTTATAAAATTCCATTGCTCTAGTTCTCTGGTTCAACTATTACTAATAAGGAAGTTTAGTGAACAAGCAAAGCTTCTGGACTTTATATGAGAAGGCTTTTCAAGATTAAAAAATTTTATTTTTCGGAAGACCCAGTCTTTTGGGCCTTCCTGGTTGTGCTTTGTGTGTTCTGCTTGCAAGGTACACATGCTGTATGTTAGAAATAATGCCTTCTCATGGAGGGTAAACAGTTTTATAGAGATTAATTAAATTAATCCAATTCTAAATCACAAAGATTTCAATTAAAGTAATCAAATGGACCAAATTAAACATAAATTAATCACCTTGTTTAATTGGGATATCCACAACTCTTTCATTGTTCTATCATTTTGAAACATTATAGGCAATTTGTATTTGTGAATAGGACTAAAGAGTTTCCTGACCGCTGGAGTTGAGGTGGAATGGGCTGATAACAAAGTATCTATTAAAACATCATTGGAAAAAGCTCTATAGTTCGTACATTGGCTCAGTTAATCTCTATAGATTTTTTAATGCTGTTGCTGGAAGGCTGGTGTTGGAGAGGGAGAGAGAAAGAATGCAACCTTTTCTGTACTTCATGGATCCTTAACCCTTATTTAAAGATGACTTTGGATTTTAGACCAAATAACTGTTCTTGTAATTATATCAAACAGTTAAAAAAAAAGCTAGTTAATGATGTTCAACATAAGTAATCATGTTAAATAGTGAAATTTAATTTCTTAAAAACTTAAATCCTCATATCTTTTGGAATGCATTGTACTGTAGGATGTCTGAGTAAATTAAATTCTCCCCTGCACACTAAAACATCAATTTCCTTATGGTAATTATCTGCTAGATTGGATCTGTCAGTCGCAGGGAAGCATGCCTGACATTATACCCTTTTTACAAAAAATGATTACAAAAAATTAAGACGAATGAGTAAAATTAAGGCTGCGGCTGGTAAGCCTATATAAAGCTCTCATAGATCACTTTACATAAGCTACCATTGTACTGGATACTAAGCTTTTAATGACTAGTTGCATAATGAGGTGAAGGCCATTAAAGAACAGCAGGGGTAACCGATCACAGAGATAAGAGCTAAAAATGATTTTCAGCCAACTAGAAGCAATTTATTATACACAAAAACACAGGTCTAAATGAAATGTCTGGATAGATGAGGAACTTTTGAAAATTGACAGGATTTCCTTCCTAGGAAAGTTTTACAAATATGATGGGAGCCTGTCTCTGTCATATTAGGTTCTTTTTCTCTGCTATTCTGTACTGCAGAATTGGGGTAGTGGGTTGGGTTTTTATTTTTAAAGACAGACGGACTGTAGCAATGCATTTCATTAGCCCACTTGAAAGGTAAATTAGAGTGAGGAGTAGTTGATATAAAAGCAATTCACAGCACTCTGCCAGCAAGTGTTATATGGAGGCAGGTTAGTTGTTGCAAGTCAACTCACACCCTGTCTGGGATAAAAAATCTCATCCATGCTACCGAGCTGCCTCTAAGAAAGGAGGGTTAGGGTTGTAAAGTACCATATTGCTCTCAGAGCAGGGCAAAAACAAGTATGTAAGTAAATTCTCTTATAACAAGCAGTCGCTTGGGGGCAAAACAGAAAAAGCCTAAGTACCTTGAAGGTAGCGCAAGGTCAAATTTTGAGGTAACCTTCTCTCATAGGGAAAGCCACATCCCTAATTTAAACAGAGGGAATGTGGGGAAGGGTGCCTAAACAGAGGCAGGAACAGCAGGTGCAGGTGAAAACCTGAAGCTGGGCTGTCTGAAGCACTTGGTGTGTAGCCACTTTAACCCAGACAGTGGGAGATAAACACACACACATCTGTACATAAGCACACACATGCATATATATATGTGCACTAGCAGATTTACCATGTCTGTATAAAACCCTATTTATACTAGGAGCACATACTTCACAACAACAACAACAAAAAAAAACATCTACAAGAGTCTTTCTAATCAAAAAGAACTTGGGAAACTACTTCCCCTTCTTTCCTCCCGCTTCCCACGTCTCCTTTATGTGGTATGGAAGTTCATTAATCTCCTGGCTTAAAGGATTCAGCTAGGTTGGATAAACCATACGATGCCTGGAGATAGGGGAGGTTACTACTGACAACCAGGGGTGTCCAGAGGAGGGCCACAGAGGTGGTTGTGGGGCTGGATCACATCATCTAAGAACTTGGGAACTGGGTTACTTTACCCTGAAGGAAAGGAGTCAGATGGGAGGGTGTAGTAGGTTACAGAATAGACAGCGCCAGATGTTTCTGTGAGATGTTTCAATGCCAAGTGACAGGAGGCAATGGTCACAAACTGTAACAAAGGCACTAAGAGGAAAATGCACTCAAAAGTAGAGTTGGGAAGAATTGGGGCATGTTGCCCAGACAGGTTGTGGAGTATCCATTCTTGGAGAATTTTCATAATCCAGCTGGGCAAGGCCCTGAGCAAAATGCTTTGTCTTCACCATTGGCCTCATTGCAAATTTGGGGTTTATGCAGATGACCTCCAGAGTTCCTCTCCAAACTACATGTTTTTATGATGCCATGATTCTTTTCTGAGACTTATGGCCATCTTATTCCCGTTGCACTTTTGAGTCCTATCCATATCTCTTCTTTCCAAGGACATATCCTAGTCCTCAGGGGACAGGCTCCTTGGGAAAACAGCTTCTTTATCATTGTTCATTTCTGGAACTTCATCTGGCTTATGTATGCACATTATCAGGTAACTGTGCAAGATCTGAAGCAAATTTCTGCAATTTTGTCTATGTGAGCTAATTAAACACCACTGGAGACTGTTCCTGGCTATACAACAGGACCAGCTCTACCATTCGATTTTTAGCCTTCATGCTATATTTGCTTCATGCTAAACAGCATTCTTCACACACTGAAAAATATCTCAGACATAAATTTCAAAATTGGCAGAAACTATCAGTTCTTCTTATCTGTGGCACCCTTGCTTTGGAGTCTTGTCAACAGTATGGATATTTGCCATTCTTGACCCAAGTGCCATCAAATGGCTCTTGATGTATTTTAATTCAGCAGTATGGTCACAGCCTCAGTGTCTAGGCAACTTTCAGGCCAAAGTAGCAGCCTCAGGATGTGCTGGAAGTTGTGCAGCTTCATGCATATCGTGGGGAGGAGAATTAACCTCAGGCTTTTATCTGAATAATTAAATCCCATCTGATTTCTGGTTTAGGCGTATATTGCCTTCCTTGCACTGAATCTTTAGCCATTGGAAAGCTGCAGCCTGATTTACATAGCACTGAAGTCATTGGACATTGTCATTAAAGCTTTTCTTTTTAATCACTTGCATTTGTGTTGTGGCTTGCCTTCTACAAAATCTTCAGTAATTTTAATCATTTCTCCTTTATTCTTTAATTATTTTAAGTGTAAATTAATTTGATCTACAGCCTGCTGGTTTTGTCATTATCTGAGATGTGTACATACTAGAATATTTACTCTTTCAAACTGATAGTGGCTAATACAATTATATGCTTTTTTTCACTGATATCTAATCTGTTAATTAACTGGAAAATATTTTGATTGGGGTGACTGCTTACCCAAATTATTTAATTGTTTCATGCAAGGCTGTCAGAAAAAAAAATGTAAATGAGCCTAGGAAGTTCTATGAGATTTCACAGTAATAGCTCTTCAGGTTAGTGTTAGAATTAGACAGAGAAATAGCAAGAGCAACTTGGAGCCTGTGGGAAAAGAAACTAGCTCACATTTTAATTTCAATAAAAATAATAGGAGGCGCACTTAGGTTTTGTCTATCCCTTTTCCTCCTTGATATTATTACTTTTTTTACAAAGCAAGGATCTCTTATCCTGTACTAAAGGAGTGTGTGTGTAGCAGACAAAGGTTAAGAGAACTGAGAGCATGATGTAGGTAAATTGGAAATTAGGTCTGTACCTGGTTAACTGAACAGGACTTTTTTCTGATCTTGGGTAGGCTTTTTATCTTGAATTGACTGGCTGTGACTGGTGAACTGAACATGACAGAAAGCTGTAAGGAGTGTTTTCAGCTGAGAGCTTTACTTTTACTTCGTGCAGAATACACTGGACATTCTTTCTTTGAAAATATAGAGGTCCTGTAAGAAACTTGGTTCAGTTTTTAAGGAGAAAGTCTAAGAATAATTTTTCAACTTAAAGTAGTGGATTCACTGAATACTCAAAGGCTCTTGTTGAAGGAAATTAATGGATTTAATAAATGCATTCTTACTTTATTGAAATACTGCAATATTTATTGAATAAGTGCAGTATTTGCACATTAGATTTCATACCAGAAATGAAACAGTTAACTAGCTTAAGTGATGTTGAGGGAGTGCTCTACGGGGTTTTTAGAGGACATAAATATCAATGAGAAGGTTTATACTACAGGATTCAGCAAGGCTATGCTGTTCTAAAACTGAGAGCCAGCAATAAGCTGAGAGACATTCATTGTTTATTCCAGTTCTGAGAATGCTGGAGTTCATGACAAAATCCTAAGGTAATGAGTGTACATGTAATTTACACATACAGGTTTGTTTCATGCAGGATGACAACAAGGAGCCATACAATGCCTTTTTTCTGAAGATGGAACCTGATTATTATCTTTTTAATGGCAGCAGATATCTCTATCTATAAATAAGATAGATATGGATACGTACTGCCAGAGGCTTGCAGCATAAACAGGAGCACCTCTCATGACATTCCAGTGTGACCAGCTGCTGAATCAGTGATGCTCCAAAGTTGCCCTTGCAGGCTAGCAAAACTACCAGTCAGTGGAATGTGGATGCCTAAAGGCCTTCGACTTTTAGGGCCTATATGTGATAAACTTACTATGTATGCTCATTTCTAGACTAAGTAATTAGGACAGAGCAGCTGCAATGGTTTTGTCTGGTTCCATAAGCAACTACACTTAGGTTTGCTTCCTATTTCTCTGAGAAGCCCCCAGTGAAAATCACATTTTGTAAATGAGAGATGATTTGGGCACTTACTTCCCTTCTCAGCCTTTACAGACTATTTCCTAAGGCTGCTCTCAGAGCTGGTGTTTTTCAGAGAAGATATGAGGCAAGGTCTTGACTTACCACCATTAAATGTCACACGCTGGTATTTGCACAAGAAGGGGTGAAGGAGTGTCCTCAATCCTTACTGCAAAGCCAGCAATTACATGTTCTAAGTGCAAATGGACATGGAGGAGGTGATAAGCAGCCATCCTGTCTCAGTGCTCAGGTCAGTGTTGTGGGAGTAATCTCCTCTGGGAGGGCTTGATACATACTTTGAAGGGCTGCTTTGTGTTTCTGCACACTGAGGAAAACATAGACTCCTGTTCTAAAGTGTAAGTCAGGCCTCTTGAGTCCCACATTGCTGGGGAGGCAGAAAAGACAGCAAGGGCTAAGAGATGCTGAGACCCAAAACAAGGAGATTTTAGCCACCAGTGAAGGGGAATACTCCAATTAAACGTTGTTTTCTCCTCTGCTTTGCCAGGCATCGCCATGTAAATCATACTTAATGTCTCAATTTCTAAAAGCAACACGAATTCTCTACTTGCTTATGATATTTTTCTGGTTTTAATTGCACTTTATCAAATAAAAGAGGCTCCCATCTACAGTAAAACAAAACAAAGTTTCCAGTTATCAAATGCATTTGGTTTCTGACTTCTCTATAAGCATCATATTTTCTCCAGTCATTTTCAAGATTTCAGGGTAGGATCACCACTGCCTCTTATATTATTTTCCTACCATGAAGTTGTTTATGTGTATTGTTTATCCAACAGACATTTCTCTTTCACTTGGTATATTCATTACTAAATAATTCTGTGAGAAGATACAGGCCACTGATTTTTTGCAATTTGCATCCCCATACTCTAAGCTATGTTGAAAGCAAAGCTTTTTGGTCCTCTTGCTTTGGAAGTACATTAATATTTCTATGACCTTTACTAGATGGCAGATGAGAAGCATTAGGAATAAAATAACAAACAAACCAAAGGAAACCAATTTTTTAAAATGTGTATTTCTGAAAGAAGCAAGAGGAAAAAGAATCTAGTCTAAAAAATATGAACTTTAGCTGGAGTCATGATAATTGCTCTATTGTACCTATTTTTCCATATCAAAATTCTTCTTTATGATCAATCCACTCAGCATAATGCATAAATGTATTTGAAAGGGTTTAGTAGCTATGCATACAAAAGTATATAGATACTATTTAGAGATATTTAGAAAGAAATAGAATAGTTTAAGTCATGATTATTTACAGTGCACATCAAATTAAAAGCATGGTCACTATACCAACGACTACTTTACACAAAACAACTTCAAGTCATTTAACTTCCAAAGCCTCCTGGTTATAAAGAGAAATTCTGTGAAACAAGATGCAAATGTAGTGACTTGTGCATGGTGTAAATTCTCTGCTTTAGAGGACTATGCTTTCAGAAAGCTTTAGACAACTGTAGGAGGAAAACCAACTAAATTCTACCCAGGAAACCATTTCTCTCACAGCAGCATTGTTTTTCAGTGGTTTGACTACACACCGGAAGCCAACTCTGTTCCTGTTCGTCTAGCTGTCGATTTTTGGATCTGTTCTCAAAGGAACAGTTCCAAAAATCATTGCTAGTGACTTGAAATTTGACTGCTTTATGAACCCCACGAGCAGATTAACACCACCTATTCAGCAAGGCATTTAACAGATGGAAAGCAAAAGTTGCCCATGAACTAAAGTATTTCTTCACTGGTTTCCACTTGAGGGAAAACAGGTTATTTAATAACAACTGTCTTTCATAAAATTTCTAACATATACTTTATATCATATGCTATTGCATCAAGTGAAAGGATATTCGGGGCAGGGGAGGAGGTGTGGGTTAATTCTCTTTAGGGTAGTGCGGAAGAGTCAGAAAATTTTGAAATAGCAGTAACCAGATCATCATACCATCAATCACATGAATCTAGAAGGGTTCAGATTAAATCAACTGGTACTAGTTACAGGATGGACATGGCGGCAGGAATCCCCTTCCATCCTTACTATCAAGAGTAATGCCATTGCATCCAGTAGAATTGGGCCAGACCTTATTTTGAGTGTGTCGCATACCTATTTTTTAATTACTACTTTTTAAGTTCTTCTACATGAAAATTTTCCCTCCTTGAGATTTCATTTTAGGGAAAAAAAATAGATTTTTATAATCATAAGAACTTCTTAATGGGAAGCAAGTGTTTGAAAATATGATTATTGTTGTTTTAGTTTATTTTAGGTGAAATGAGGGACTTCTTTATAATTTGGATACCCATTTCCCTTGCACTTGGTCTTTAAGTCCTAGAGATTGTTATTCTTTACTCAAACTTTCAAGAGAAATGGAAAGTAACTAGAAACCAACTTTAAAAATGCTTTTCCTCCTCATTGTTAAGTTCTGTTTTTTTCTTAATAAATGTTATCAGATTGATCCACCAGTATGAAGAAGTGTACAACATCCTTATATTTTTTCACAATTTGGATTTATCTAGAGGATTTCTAAGACACAACCATCCCTCATTAGAGCCAGAGATTCTGGCTCTTAAGCAATCTGTAAAGTTAGAGGAAACTATGCTGAGTTATCCCACTGAGAACCCACCTATTTAAAATATAGCTCCCATATTCTTAGATTACCATGCATTAATTATGCCATGTGTTAAATATTTTTATACATAAAGCAACCAATCTGAACTTACTTGAGCAATGGCATCTGTCTTTGCAGTCAACGTTCTCAGCCCGCTGCTGGTTTAAAATGTAATCTGTTTTCATCTGCTAGTTTGAATGGAATTTAAGCTTCTGTTCAAGATATAGCAGTGATACTGCATTGCACTGCACAAAGAGAACTTCTACCTTTGTACCTAATGTCACATCTCTCTTTGCACTACACAACTGGGGCTCTGAAAGATTTCATTGGAATCTTTCTCAAGCATAGAACAACATAGCCTTTGTAACCAGTAGCAAATCTGCAAATATTTTTACATGGTGCATAATAATTTGGTAGGACATAATAAGCCAAATTTGCAGAAGTGGCTGTTTTCATCTGAAATATTCACTGGCTTGTATACGTGTGTAGCTCCAAGTAGACAAGAAAAAAAAGCAAAAGCCAGTTGCAACCTTCCTCTACATCTACATATGATTTCATTTTGCACATGTATAGGTATAAATTTAATGTATACAGAGAAAGTGATTGCATGAAAGCTTCTCAAAAAAACTGGGACTGCTGATTTGTGCACATGGAAAATACTGAAAGCTAGAAGTGTAGTAGTTTCTGTGTAGGTGAGACATTTCAAGAATTGGTATCTTTCTGCCCCACTTTGGGAAAAACAGCCTGCTACAGTCTTATTAGGAGAAATGGTATACCCTAGTGTCTTGCTTAGCTGTCATCTTTACATTCCCTAGGGGCTTGTATATCCTCTGTGACTGAGATTTGCACAGCAATGACAGGGATTTGGAGGCTTAGTTCCCATTATTGTTGCTGAGGATCTAATCCCTTTGTTAAGGGATGTTAGTTTTTTCTGAGGATTTTGTGTCTTTTGGCTCTGTGGTTTATTTTCCCTACCTTTCAATATTTCCAATAAGTCTTCAGTCTACTCTTGAAAGGGTCTTTCACCATTGGTGCACTTTGTAATCCTTCACAGAAAGCCCTTAAGTGGCTGCGAAAAAGCTACTTCTTACAAACATTTTGACACATATACATGCCTTAAAAGCCTGGAGAGGGCTATACTGGAGAAAAGGAAGCATTAGAGGTAACAGAGTAGGAATATAGAGTATTCAGATAATACCAGAGACCTCAGGACAAAATTCTGAGGAATCTGCAAGGCTGTCCAAATTAGAATAACTATTTGGACTATTTTGGCCCCTGGAGCACAGTAGAACTTCCTGACTGACAAATTTGCATTTGATCTTCTCTTTCTCTGGCATTCTCCTTCCTCATATTGTCTACACCAACACCAGAAAATAAACAGTAGAGGTCCTCTATTTGCTCTGTCTAGATTTTCCCTATTCAGATTAAGCATAAAATAATTTAAGCATGGGTGTAAGGCACACAGTCTTAATTAGCCTCCAAAGCAGGGAACGTAACATGGCTCCTTTTATTCACTACACACATAAAGCCAGTAGAGGTAAAGGTTAAAATCTCATTCTGTGACATTTAAGCACCTTTGAAAGGCACAATCAGAATAGCTTGAGAAGGGCTGCTGCCCTGTAATGATTTCATAGTTGATAATACATTCACATATGTGTGTCCAGGTTTGTGTGTCTGTGTACACAAAATGTTTTTGTCAATGTATGGAACAGCTACAGCATCATTATCAACCTTACTTAACAAAGCAATCTAGTACAGACAAGTTTCAAGACTTTGAATTATGTCTCTTCTTGTTCTTAATATGGTTTTAACTGTCAGTGTTGGTAAGTCATAAATATGAGAATAATGCAATAAGGACTACCACAAACACCTACTTCTGTATTATTTTTTGTTCCGTATTTAAAGTGTCTGCACATCTTCATACATTTCCTTCCTCCTCACTGTCAGACAGCGAGGCTCGCAGTTATCCAGGTAAAAAGGACTGACGTTTTCTAAATTATAATAGTTTTTTATTCTGCCTTGAAAGAAATCTGAGGACCAACTGGAGTTGAGAAGAAAGTCCTTGGTGCTTATACGAGTCAAATTCCATGTTTTTCTATGTATCTGCAGTCACATGAAGACAGTAAAAAGACTTCTAAAACAAGTTCTCATATTCCTAAACATTATTTTTCCCTCTCACTGCTTTCTTCACAAACATGCCCATTTGCCACAGAGAATATTAACCATTTGCAATATTCCATAGTATTAGAATCAGCCCCCTTAAGAACAGTGGGGTAAATCTTCCTGAAGAGCTTCTTCAGCCTTTCTTGAGCACGCACACACACACACACACACACAGAGCTGTTTCACACCTAACCTGCACAGTACACGTGCAGAACTGTCATGACTATGCCAATTGTTTTCAAGCATGTAAGGCCCTGTGGTGCCTGAAGATCATGCTGGAGATTTGGCTTTCAAGCCTTCTAAAAAGACTTTGTTAGCACTGTCACATGTCTGCTTTAGATGCCCAGTTCTCATGGTTGACACAGAACTGACCACAGAGATTTATGTTCCCTCACTCCCCACATAAAAAATATTTTTTGACCTAGAGATACCTTTTGAAATCTTCAAAGCAACTTGCTGAAGAGTGAAACTCTTCTCTCAATAATCAAACGAAATCTAGCACTATCTTAGATTAACTCTGGTGAAACCAGTAGGTTTTCATGCAACCTGAGGCACAATTGGATTTGTATTTTCTGGGTAGCAATGGACACAAGACAAAACAACACATAAAACATTCCTTCTTATGCAAAAGCTAAGCAAATTTGCCAGAATTCAATTTCTCTAGGGGACTTTAAACATAATTTTCTGTCTTCACCTTGAGATTACCTGGAAATAAAAATACAGTAAAAATGTATCAATAAAGCTTGACATATAAAAACGCTACTCATATTCAAAGATGAAAAAAACCTTATTTCTACTGTTTCATGTCCTATACAATCCTGTTGACTTCAGAGTGCTTGACACTGGTGTACAGGATTTTGCCGCATGTCCTGTGGGAGCACTGTGCAATAGAAATACAGTGCAGAAGTGGTTGCATGCTGCCTGGTCTATCTGACATTGCTGATACTTTTGACAGGAATATTTATTAGATCAGGTTAGCAGTAGACAAGAGACTCCCTTTGATACCTGTAGTTGTCTTCAGGACACTGACCATATGATGTAGACAGCAGCTATAAACATCCACCACATGCAATCGCTACTTTCTGAGAAATTATTACAATCATTGCTTGAGAATGAGCAAAGAGACAAAAAAAGGGGCCACCATTGCAAAAATGGTGAGGATGGGATCACGTCCTACATCAAAAGCACATGGAGGCAAATGTCTGACTCCAAATTACAGGAATAATTTCTCTTCTCTTCACCCCTCCACTATAGTCTAGCTTGACCTGTGACCCCTGAAATCAGTGGGAATTTTTATAATTTATTTTATAAAGGGAAGGAATCAAATGTTAAGCATCTCTCTTTTATGGGCATCAGTAACTAATGTTGAGGGGAGATTCTCAGCATCCATCATAGTTTTATATAGCAGTTTCATGAAGGACTAGAACTTTCCATCTTAGCTCAGTGAACACTAACAAGTAAGACCATAGAACTATTATAGTTTTGCTATCAGAGATACACCTCCTCAGGGAAATGTACCATACACCTCAGGCAAAGGGTGGCAAAACCTGCTCTGCAATCTCTGGATATGATTATGCTTGCTAGTTTATTCCTACACAACCTTCTTCGAAAATGTCAGGAGATTCTGTCCTAGTTCTGGAAAGTGTCCATTAGCACAGCATGAGGACCCTGTTCTTGCTATCCACTAAAAATGAAGAAAATTCCTCCACTGTGAACTACACCCAGAGTGATATCTGTGTAAAGTAAAAGGAAGTAACTGATGTGTTTTCTTCATATCACAGTGGCACCTGTCATTTTTGCTCTTGAATTTTGGTACCTGAATGAAGTGTCTCAATGATTTTTGCTAAGATGCCTTTGCCTGTTTTATTTGTCTGTGACATTTCCAAGCATATTAGTGTTGCATCAGGTTGCTTTGAGTTCAGCTTTATTAGACTGTGGGGACTCAGGACTTTGTTGCATCTTTCCATTCCCTGTCAACAGCAGCCCATGACTACAGGCGACTGCCTATTTTCCAAGTATAACCACAAGAGAAAAAGAGCAGAGGTGATTGGATGGAGGGCAGCAGAAAAGTAAGTCAGTCAGGGCATTCATCAGAATGGTGAAACTCTTGACAAGGTGAATTCTTTAAAAGCCATGCAGCTCCTTAAATCTCCTCGAGCCTTTTCTTCATACTTTTCACTGACAGTACTGAAAAAGAATATGTTGTGTTGTGAACAGAATGCTAAGGCCAATTAAAAGTTCAATGAGAAGATAAATTTCTAAGAAAAACATGGAAACTCAGGATAGTGTCACCATATCCTAGATCATTACAGATAACAAGAAAGCAGAATCTAAAGCACAAAATCCTAAAGGAGAGAGGCGAAACAAAGTTACTAAGCTGTTTTGAAGCTACTGTGAGAAAGGCTAGGTTAGTCCTTTGCCAGCATCAGAAGCTCTTCATGCTAACAAAAGGAAAAGGATTTTTCAGCAGTCTTGAAGTGTCCAGGTCTTTTGAAATCAACAAGTTAGACATCTAAATACTTATATTGGCCCACAGTTTTAACCAGCCTTGTATGGAAGAGCAAGAGAGAATAAAGATGACTAATTCACTTCATGAG
The DNA here is from genome assembly GCF_020740725.1 of Corvus hawaiiensis. Taxonomy (NCBI): domain Eukaryota; kingdom Metazoa; phylum Chordata; class Aves; order Passeriformes; family Corvidae; genus Corvus; species Corvus hawaiiensis. Next base: position 85,940,823 of record NC_063213.1, on the reverse strand, counting down.
GCAGCCATGACAGTGATGGGGAGCTATGATGATTTCATGGTCACAGGGTCCCAGGCTGCACCAGTCTGCTGGCATGGCATGACTTTGCTTCTCACTGCCTTTTAAGTCAACTCAGCCATTTTTAACAACCATTTTTTCATAGCAAATACCTGTTTCATAAGTCTGCCAAGACTAACTGAGAAACTCCGCATAGCTTTCTTTTGGGAATTGATAACTTTGACATTCATGGGCCTTTTTGAAAAAACAGAGAGATTTGCCATTAAAAAAAAAAGGTCACCTCCCCAACACATAACTTACCACGTTCTAGAAAAATTCTAAAACCTCAAAAGGACTTCAGATATGCATGATAATAATGTGGTGGGATCCAACCCCAACTGTTCTGTATTTTTTAAGCCAATAAAATGTCATGTCTTACATTTAATTGTTCTTTAACTAAATAAATGCAATTACAATTTTTCCTGTAATTTTTCTGAACAAGCTGAGAAATATAACTCATACCTACCCATGCATTCCTGCAATTACTGGTGGGCCTGTTGATGGAAGATTAGAATTTGCCGGGTGAGTTGCTAACCAATGAACCTTGCCAGTGTATCTAGGAATATTTGGAGTGCTAAAGGAAACAGTTAAAAGGTGGATGGGGGTGGAGAAAGGGTAAACTAAATGACTACAGGATTGAAATTTGACTTATAGGTAAGTACTAGAAAGAATAGGGTTTTTCAAAGATGGATGGAGTAAAATCTCTTCATAATAAAATGAGAAGTTCTTAGAATGTATAAACTGTCATAGCTTCTTTAAGGTCAGGGAAACAACTTTATGATGATCTAGCTGATGATTTGGGCCAAAATCTCTGGTTAGACATTGTAAAGGTGAGCTCTTTAGAGACTTTTTTTTCAATTTGTTTAGGTTTAGTATCTGTATGATATTCATGATTAGAAGCAACATTTAATCACAAAGAAGAAATGAAGTCAAAGAGTTTGCATAGAGAGCAAAATCAAGGAAGTATTCTTTTAAAATGTTATACAGATTTAGCTCATATTTAGTTTCCAGCTTCAAATATAGAATTTACATAACAGACTTTAGGGCAACAGGTGTAATTTCTCATGGGCTAAAACATAAGTGATTTCCCAAATTATTCTAAGGTGCTCTAAATTTCCCCTAGAATATATTAAGGGGTAGTATTAACAACGCTGCTTAGACACACCAACTTAAATTCTAGTGTGAGTGCACCAGGGAACTGAGACAGTATGTGCCACATCTTGGAAAACTAAAGCCTTTTGTTAATTCCAATGCTGTTTTAATGTGAAAATGAAAAACAGAGTTCCTTAAAGAGATGGAGTAAAAAAACTACTTATCTGAAGCAGCACAAAGAAAATTTTGATGACAGTTGCTGCAAGAGGAAGCAGAGATGGACAAAATTAAAGGAAAAAATAGGTACTAATATGAATTCAGATAATCCATGAGTATTAGAAATAAAACAATATAAACCCCCAATATAGTACCTTTTTTTTGCAACTCAAAGTTTTTCAGAGAATATCATCAATATTGTTCTGTATTGACATCTCAAAGTAGAACACTGTTGAATTATACAATTATACATAAGACACACATGAATTATACATAAACATCCAGACTGCCCATACACATGGAAATAAAGGCTCACAACAAGCTGTTTCATCTGCTGAATCAACTAAATATTTGGGATTATACACCTTGCCTCCATTAGCCCTTTGTGGGTCTTCACACCATGTAACTGATAAAAGTGCCTCTTTTCAAACAATTTCTGGGGTACTCTTTGTTTCCCCTGTATTCTGTGTAAAATAAACAGTTTCTTCAATTATAAAGTGCATAAATTTACTAGTATCATGCAGCTGATGAGCTCCTTCTCCACAACTAAGTTCAGCACAGGATGCAAAAATGGACACATGTGAGACATGCAGTTTATCAGACTTTGTGTATCTCTGACTTTTGTAGTGGGAAACTTGGCTCTGAAATTCCTCACCAGAATAGCAGAGGTAATGACAAAATGCTGTATCTACCTACCAGAGTTATAACACAGGACCCTGAGTAAACTGTATTTGCCATGGGAGCATTGTACCCACAGTTAGCAGAAGGACCATCTAATTCTCTTAGTTTGGAGTAACCTTGCACTTACCTGTACATTCATCCACTGCTACACTCCCTGGGCCATGCTCCAGTCTACAACTCTCCAGAGAAGATGGCTTTGTAGAGCCAGTACAGAGATTTTATAGCACTTGGGAAGCTGTTGCCTATAGAGAATCACTAAGTAGTTGGTTGGGCAAGGAACAAATTTGCTCTCTGTCCTGACAGCAGCTGTGCAGGGGCAACAAGTAGGCTTGAAAATCTTTTACGGTTATAGAACATGTTTTCAGAATTGGCCAAAATGGCTTGCATTCAAATTTGCTTTTTCATGTCAAAGTAGACAACTGTTAGGTTACGTGCACATTAGGTGACTGTAGAAAATTCTATCTGTATCTCAAGATCCCACCAAGGATCCACCAATGGATATTGGGTGGTTGTGACTGTAAGCACATGCATTCATCCAAAACTGAAAATATACATGATGCCACTTTGAAGGACTCAGTAAAACTGTGAACCAGTTTTATTACCCTGGTGATAGGCTACATACCAAGATACATCTCTCACATGTCGTGAAATTCCAGTGATTTGCTTGGAAGTGTACAGGCATCACAAAGAGAAGTAGATGACAACAAGAAGTACAATATTAGCTTGCAACATTTTATAAGTCTATTTGAAGTTAAATTGCTCAATAACTATACAACTGTGAGGTGTCTCATTGATAAAATCTCCTAACCTTTAAAACTTGCAAAAGTAGAAGAAAAGACAAAAGCATCATAAATGGGCAAACATGACCCAAAAGTCTATCTGAGAGATGACCCAAGATGAAGACTTATTCTAGACTGTTTGTTAGAAACGACTGACAGAAGTTGTTACATTCATAATATGTGGGGTGGAAGTGGATCTGAAAAAGAAGAGAGGTGAGCAGAGAGAAGCTAAAGGTACCAGGAAAGTAAGCAAGGTTACACTACAGTAATGCAGCTGCTCTCCTGGGAACCGGCAGAGAAGATGCAAAACTGTGCTGCGGTTATGTAGGTGATAAAGCAGAAGAAGCTGAGGTTAAAAAAGTACCCCTTTGTGTTTTTGTTTTTTTGGATCATGCTGTCTAGCTCTTGTGTGCTTTCTCTGACGAGCTGCTAACCCGTGTTGAAGAAGAAAACAACTAAGTGCCAGCCTACCACTGGGCAACACACAAAACTACAAAACTCCTCAGTGGTTATGCTGCCGTCATCAAGCTTTCTTTCTGTAACCATGACATCTTTCTTGTTCTTACACTTCCTTGTTATCATCCTAGCAGCTCTTAGGCCCAACAGTAACAAACATATAGTGCTGATAGTTTAATCTGTGCAGACACTAAGATTTTTCGAGTGAATTGTACTGATTCTGAGTGCCTCTGCTTTGTATGTCCAAAGAATCGCTAAGGTTGGAAAGGACCTCTAAGAATCATCAAGTTCATTGTTAACCCAGGACTTCCAAGCCCACCACTAAACCGTGTCCCCATGTGCCACATCTACACATCTTTCAAATGCCTCCAGGGATGGTGACTCCACCACTTCCCTGGGTGGCCATGTTGTCTTGTCCTATTGCTTGTTACCTGGGAGAAGAGACTGACCCCCATGTGGCTTTTGGGTAGCTGTAGAGAGTCATAAGGTCCCCCCTGAGCCTCGTTTTCTCCAGGCTAAACAACTCCACCTCCCTCAGCTGCTCCTCATTAGACTTGGTGCTCCAGACCATTCACCAGCTCCGTTGCCCTTCTCTGGACATGCTCCAGCACCTCAATGTCCTCATGTAGTGAGGGGTACAGAACTGGACAGTGGATTTGCGGTGCAGCCTCACAATATTGAGATATCTTTGTAGATTTTTATTTCCTGGTAATGTTCAGGAAGATCAGTGTGGACTTAATTTAGGAGGCCCTCCATACTGATATTTAGATCTATTTGAGATGCCTTAAGGTATCTGAGATATTGGCTATAATATATTGTTCAAAAGCAGCAGCTGGAAGGGATGATCTAGAGTGCTTCCAGGGTATTGGATGCCCAGGTTTGCCATGTAAATTCCACATCACCTGTTTATATGGGAGTGAAATCTAGATTCCCCCAAGTAATCTGTAATTATTGAAAACTTGGATCTAGCACTTCAGCTTGAGCAATGGAGGTATCCAAGATTTTTGTGCAAAAATTCTGTCTAGTGAAAGCTACCTGGTAGATTCTTACCTTGCATTTACAAGCAAAGAGTTCCAAACATCTTACTTTCTTATAAACACTCCTGTATAAATGCAATAGAACTAAATCACCATATGAAGTCATTCTCTAGCTCTTTTCATTATTGCAATTATAAAATAGGCCTCTCATATCTCACTCACAGCATAAAAGGTTTGCAACCAGCTTCCACCTCAAAATCCCTTCCAGGAAGACTGACATGTAACACGTTTGTGGCCTTCTACATCCCTTTTGCCTCCATGATCCTATTAGTCAAACAGAACAACCTGTGGTAAAAATGCCTAAGGAATGATCCTATGCCAGGCAATTCATGCATACACTCCCTTGTGCTGTAAAAGAATATACTTAAGAATACTTATGAAGACAAAACAACATGCTTTATGCAGAGCAGAGAATGGGACTGACAGCATTCTGAGTTTCATTTCATACCCATCTCCCTCAGCCATCAAAGCAGGATAGGGAATGGGTACTTATAAATGGATTCAGGGTTCCTGAAAGGATAAAACCATCAAAATGGCAAGTCCCCAAAATATTTTGAATCATGTTGAACTGGAAAATTTTGTTTCTACCATTTCCAACAATTCTTTTCTTCTTTCAAATTTTTCAGTCCCCCTTTGTAGTATGGGGTAATATTTTTCAGACACAATGAAGCATTTCAAGCCAGCAATAAAACCTCATTTGGAAAATGTCAAAGTAGGATATTTCAACACACACTTCCCTCCACAACCCCATGAATGAGTCAAACTGGAGAACCACTAAACAGGCATACATGGTAGACAAGCTGTCAGTTTCTGAAGAAAGAATACTTCGTGAGAAAGCTCTTTGGCAGCCCATGGAAATGACTGTGTAAGGTGAAAGACAGCAGAGGGTCCTGTTCCCAGTTATTTGTGGCCTGTGAGGTTTCTGTTAACTTGAATTTACAAGGGAATCATGCACGCAGTCAGTTGGAAAATGACTACACTGAAGAAATATGCGAAGTCACTACAGATATACTGTGATAGTAGCATTTTGCTCAACGTGCTTGAGAAACCATGAATAAAGGGTGGTTTCAGAGAATAGCTCTGTGCAAGAACTGCAGGACTTGAAGCAGTTAGGACTTTGTCTTCCTAGAAACTGCATGTTCCCCATTTCAATTAAGTGTTTTTGATCAGATCCTGTTGTCTTCCTCACACACACAACCCCTCTGGCCTTGGACAGGTCACTGTAGCCTTGTCAGTATGAATCTGTCAAAAACCAATATTGTAACTTATATTACCAGTGTTCTGGCAATGCATTAGTTGATGTTTCAAAAGTGCTACTGAGTAACTCTTCGCAAGAATGCACATACATTGTGTAAGCACTGCCCTCTACTGTGGACTAGGAACGCTGAGGAATGAGTAGCAAGTTTTGAAAAGCCGACGACTGTCAAATTTTTTACACAATTGTTGAGGAAGAGGCTTTTATTGTGGAACAAGAAAACATAATCACTGTCCTAACTGCTTTTGTCAAGTGTCAGGAGGCAGGTTACAATAAGCACCACAGTGAAATCAGGACGCTTTTCTGCTGTAATACAAAAGACACGCTAAAGAGAAAAGCACAAGTCAGACATAGGAAATGAACCTGGATTGGTATGAACTGTTGCTTTGTAGTCTGCAATGCACTAAGTGTGCTACTGTTACTGCACTAAGTTCTGCCAGCTCACTAAAGGTGTAAGCAAGCTCTAACAATACCAGGGAGAAGAGTTATTTGTGCCTATCAGACCAGAGCCCTGCCCATGAATGCTACAGAGGAAATCCCCATCACCAGCGTGGGAGGCTTTTTTCCATTGACCCTTAAAACACCTGCAGAATCTAAAATACCACATAGAACATAACCTTTTTTCAGTAGCTTATTGGGGAAGAAGTCAACAACAGAAAAAACTTGGTGGCCATGGGTGAAGTAGAATTATACAAAATAAAATATACAAATAAAGATTTTAAAGAAAAAAAGAACAGAGGATGATTATGTTGGAAATCCATATGATCCAGTAAAAACATTTTATCTACAGTTTTCAGAATTGTTGAGTTCAAAATGCACTTCTGAATAAGAAAGACAATTTTTCAAAGCAGTTGTTAATAACAAGAAACAATGATTTGGGTCATTACTTATTTTCACTTTTTAATAACATGGAACCTCTCAAAAGTACCCAGAGAATTTATCAGTCTGAGCCTTCCTGGAAGTCACTGTAGCTCTGCTGCAAAATTTCCTCTCCTGTGTAACTTACCCAAGGGAGATGAAAACACAATGTTTTTCCAGAATTTGGACTGTCCTCCTCTTTCTTGGTACATATTTGACTTGGAGCAGCAGTTAGACACAGGAGATCAGATTGTGGTGTTTGTGGCCAGATTTTCGCAGGAGCTTAGCGATCAACGTGCACCCAGAATGCGAGTTCTTTCAGAATTCTGGTTTTCATGTGTGGTTGCTGAGCTATTTTTGAAAGCCTGGCTGGCTGCACAAAACATACTCGTTAGCACTCTGTTGCTTACCTACCTAATATATGGGTAGTTATGTGACATATAAAGCCAAATGCTGTATTAATCTCCCACAAATAAACAAATATTACAAGGAAATAATTAATAATCAAACCACTAAGAACAAAGAAAAAATAACCAAGAAAAACAGACACAACCAATTCAGAGTTTAAAGTCTTGTAAAAGAAATCCCAGAGGTCTCAGTTCTGCAAAATATGTGAACAGATTCTCAATCCTATCCCTGTTCAGGAAATCTTGTTAAGCAGATACCTTTAACTCACTGATTCCAATGGAATTTACACTTTGTGGGTTTGAAAAACAAGAATGCAAATACAAGAGAGTTTACAGTCGGCAGACAAGTAGAGAAGGTAGGAAAACAAAACTGAAGAAAAAGAAAATATGCACAAAAAATCGGTACATTTCAAAATACCACAAAAGCCATTAGAGCCACTGGGCAAATGTTATCCATTAAACCTAAAACAATCACACAAGCAACACACATTGAAAATTTAAAAAAAGCATCAATACATTCAACTTGGAATCTCATTCATTAGTGGTGTAAAAAGAAAAGATTCAAGCCTACACCATGTGTGTTCTGACAATGTAGTCCACTCAGCGAAGCACTGAGCTGTAAATTGAGGTCATAAGTTTTATAAAAAAATTTATAAGATCTGTTGGTGAAAGAGGACTGCATCAGAGAGAGATTTTCACAGTGCTCTTTCACAACAGCTTCCTAATTTTTTGACTATCACTTTCTAAAAAAAAGTTATTTCTATGTTACCCTTGGCAAAGAAATGGTAGAAGATTCCAGCCTTTAGGCATACATTGCAACATATCTGGGGATGAAAGAGAGCAACAAGCTCATTCTAAAGCAAACTCAGGAGTGCATATACAAACCATGGATATTAAGAATGATCCTACATTCCAGGGATGCAACAGACCTCAAGAGATTATGCCATTCATGACCTTCTCCAAAGACAGGTTTTAACGAAAGCCTGGAAGAAAATGAGAAAAACTGAATTATGATCCAGGATTTTTGGTCAAGTGCAAAGATGAAGAGTCTGACCTGAATAGTACATCCATAGCTCTCTTTGGGCAATTCTCACTGATCATCCTAGACTGCCACCAGATTACAAACATAGTTATTAAAAAATTCATATTAATAAATTTAGCACTTCTAGGTGAATCACAACATTTATGACATGGCTTTTTACATGTGCTGAAGGCTCCCATACATATTCCATGTCTGAACCACTGAGAAAAATGGGATAACACATGACTAAGATTCCTAATTTTTCACTTGCCTTTCAGCCAAATTTTTAAGAACTATGACCACCACTGTGTCCTAATTAATATTATATGAAACCGAGTTTGAGCACAGCACCGTTTTAAAGACAAGAGTCGAGTTAAAAAAATAACACATGTTTTGGCTCAGGATATATGAAGTTTCATTCCTAACTATGCTACAGATTCCCAATGGGAATTTGGTGAATGACCTTATCACACTGCACCTGGATTTATGTCTGTAAAGCTTCCAAATTGTATGGTAAGAACTCCAGAATACTATCTAGAGTGCTGGATATATGCACAGCAGCTCTTCACAATGCTGATCTTATATTAGGGGCTTTTAGGCTCAACTACAGCACAGGTCAAGACTTTTATCTTTTTTCTAATTCCTTAAGAAAAAAAGAAGAAAAACAGAAGATGGTTTCCTGTTCTGCCAAAAGGAAGAGAGGGTGGGTGCAAGGCTAACATACAAAACATGCCCAGGTTCACCACTCTTCCTGTTTGTCTCTGCAGCTACATGACAGATGACTCTTAGTTACTTTCACCTTTGCTAATAATTTGAATGGCAACCACTTTCTTGCATGCTTTGGGGAAGAGCAGTGTCTCACTCTGGAGTAATGCCCGGGCACTGATGCTGTTGCCCAAGTGCTACAGGCAGGAAGTGCAGCTGCTGCTCCATGAGAGTGAAAGTAACTATTTACAAAGAGATTTTTACACTTTATAGTTACAAATCATATTTAGGCTTCTCAATCCAAAGTATGTATCTGACTTTTCAAGGATTTTGGTGTGAGTTTAAAGGCCATTATACCTTTACATATCTTTCCGAAACTACTGTCAAACACACAAAGTGAGAAAAACAAATTATAGGCCAAGTTTTATGCCTTCTGACTTTCTTCTTTCTTCTTCTCAAAATCATAGCAACCTTGATGCCTGACAGTCATGGACAGACAATAAGTGTGAAAAACTTAATAAAATTTTCCAGATGGAATTGAGTTTTTCACAATTGACTTTTTGAGCTTTGAGATGTAAGAATCTTTTAAATCTCAGAGATCTGGATCTCCTTGTTGCCAGAAATCAATGAAACCCATAGCCTCACTCACTAAAACCCAGAAAAATGAGATGCAGCATTCCAGAGAAGGCAGTACAGAAGCAGTTGCTCAAACTTATAAATCCTCCACATGATGCAAATAGTCCCAGATAAGATGTCTGCCTGCAGCAGAGTGCACACATCTGCATCTCTTCTTCGAAGCTCCACCATAACAGCAGTATAACCTAGCAGAACTAAGGGTTAACAACTCTCTAATTTCACTGCAACTCAGACATCTCTGTTCAGCACTATGTTGTATTTTGTATGTGCTGTATTTTGAAAGCACATTCATTTCTCAATAACCATTTTATAATATTTTATGTTATTATTCAAGCAGAAAAGTTAGATGCAGACTCTGAGAAACCAGATCACTTATGCAGAAGGTGGAATAAAACAATCAGAATGGTGCATTATGTCATAAAAGCTTGGCATTAATAGGCTCAGCTGCAGTAATATGAGTCAAATGTGATGACCTTACAATCCTTATTAGCACCTTACTTTGCCTGTGAACCTGCTGCTGTGTGAAGAATGATGTGCTGTTCCCCATACATGTGACAGCATGTGATGCACTGCAAAAGGATATACATTCACCCTAGAATGGAAGTAAGAAACATAAATTAACAGATCGAAGCTGTAGCTCAGAAATTCCAGCTACTCACAAGGCAGCTCCCAACAACCAGGAATGTTTAGCACATACTCCAACGTAAGTGAGTAAGGCCCAGCATCACGTTTTTTCTTTAGAACAGAGAGGACAATATTTCTACAGCTTCTGACCCTCCTCTTTACTCAGTGAAATATCCTTTCTATAGTTTCCTCACAAATGCAAACTGAGCAAGACCATTCCAAGGACACACAGGAAAGGCTGATGCAAAGAGAAATTCTGGTTTAAATAAACAGAACTTTTTTTCCTCTTTTGTTTTATTATTTTAATTTTTACTATTAACCTGTTACTTTTACCATTTTCCTTTCTCAAAAGTTTGCAAATAAACACTTAATATCAGCTCAAGCTACTAAAGACTGGTTTAGGAAAGGCTTAAAGTGAAAACCTTCAAATTTCAAAGTTAGTGATCTAGCTAAAAGTATAGTGTTCCTAATAGCATTCAGGGAACTTTTGCATGCACACTCAAAGGCCATCTAGTGACAAATGTTAACAATCACACCCTTTTAACATGGAAATATTCAAGTCATACTACCCATCAAACATGCAACAGACCTGTTCATTAATACTTAAGAACAGGAAGCATTTGAAGAATGGAAGTATGGTATAGTTTGAAAATAAACACATTTCCATTCTTTTCACCCAAGATCAGATTTTTAACTGTTTTGTCCCCTTTTCGAGAAACAAGAACTCAAGAGGCAGTACCACAACCATGCTAATAAGTGAAACACTCTGCCATGCTTGTGTAGTGAGGCTTTGAAGTTAGCACATGGTTAAGTGGGACTAAGTCTACACTGGCACTGTCTTCAAAATTTACTGTACCAACACAGCAGATAGAAAGTAAATCAAAGATATGTACATTATTCATAAGACAGCTGGTGGAGGCAGCTGAACCGTACACTGCACGCTCCAAAGTTCTAGTTATTTATTAAAATGGTTCACAAGAAAAAACCAGAGATGAATGGCCCTGTGTGCTTGGCATGTCCCAAGATGAAAACAATCATCTGCTGAACTTGCAGCACATAGCAAATGACAGCTCTAATACATATGTGCTGAGAGGAGGCTTGGGAAAAAAGGGAAATAAGATAGAAATGTGTCATCTCTCATCCTTTTGGCTATACTTATGATCAGACTGGGATACTCTTACAAAGAGGACATAATAGATTCTGATTTTTAGTTTACAGGTAAAAAGTTGAAGATACCCACAAGCAAAGGAGACTCAGCATATGCTCTCCTTTGGCACCAGAATATGCCTTAATATTAGATACCATAGTCCAGCTACAATTCTTGTTTCAGAAAATGAGAGAGGAACTGCTTGAGCTTAATCAAAAATGCAGAAAGTTGAAACAACCCAGGGACATCGTACTTACATGTACAAAGGGATATGACAGGTTTGAGAGATTTGTCTTACACTGTTAAAGCCAAAATGGATCAATAATTTTTTTTTTTTTTTTGGCCAGACAGAACAGACTGATAGAATATTTATGAGGTCCCAAAAGACAGGTGGTGATAGGTCAAAGTTTTGCTCTTGCAATAATGCAGTGCTCATTTGAATTTGGTAAAAGACCATGGCAAATGATTAGTTTGGCATATATGCTAAATGAACCAGCTCAGCAAGCAGAATCCTATCTTTTAATCTCTTCTGATACTAGGACTTCAGTAAATTTCATAGGACAGTATAAGCAAGCCTTCTTTAAAAATTAACTACTTCCCTTCTTGCAATACTTATTTAATTCAGTTCTTGAGAACTCAGGAAAATTTAACATCAGGTCTGAGTTTCTCTCTTGGTCTGTCCCTGCAAGCAACTCTCACCATCTGCAACTGTATATTCCCTTGAAAGAGCGTCATTCAAGAAACCATGATAGCATTTTCTATCTATCTATCTATCTATCTATCTATCTATCTATCTATCTTGCTTTTCTTCCACCCTGCTGAGGTACCTGTCTCTCCCACTGTATGCCTGACTGTGCCCAGTAACTCACCTACCCACTGAGTTTGCCTGAGAAAACCTTCTGGCTCATGATCTGGAAAGAAGACATGTTCTTATTTCTCTATCCTACTTTAACCAACTTTTCTTTTCTTGTCTCAACTTGGCTCTTGTTTGACCCCTTTTAACACTTCTGTGGCCCTTTACTGGACTCATCCAAAATGCTCCACTCTGAGATAGATTTGAACAGGTGAAATACAGAGTAAATAAAAGACACCAATGCAGAAGTGATTGTTTTGGACAGGCAGCAAAAAACCCCTTGAGTTTGTGCGTGGGTATGATTACTGTGGTGTTTTCATAAATGTCATGTCTTAACACAAACATCAGATGTACGGAATCATGACAGTCATTCCCTTTACAGGTTTCTTCTGTTCTGCTTTTTATATTTAACTCTCTCACAGGAGAAGCATGCAGAACATATTTTTCATGTATGTATTAACTGAATATCTTAACTTCTATAGTTATAGAATGCTACCAAATTTAGTATTTTGAAATATTTAACTGTACACAGACTTCATAAAGGAAACGTTCAGACAACTCCAGTATTCACAAAACCTGAAATTTACAAATCACCAGATCTCCGGGGAGAGGTAAAAGATCCTGTCTGAAATCTGTCCCAGAAGCCTCCAACAACCTAAAATCATAATTACATGCTCCTTGTAGGAAACATTGGCTAATTAATCTGACTTAATAGTTTTTTCATGCAGCAATCAAAACCAATTGCAGGACTGAATTTTAGTTTATTAAAAATAATAATTATTACAGTTAATAATCACAAGTAAACTAACTTAATGTGAGCGCAGCAGCTGTTTATGCCAAATACAAGATTTTCAGATAACTCTTCCAGATGCTTTCACTTGATTCCTTGGTTACTTATTCAATTTCTCTTTGTATGTGGAAGTTAAACATAACCTATTACCATTATTTCTTGTTTCTCTTTTAGTCTTTTGAAAGAAAAGGCTACTAATGACCCCCTGAAAACTACTTGTAACTAAGCATAAACCCCACCAGTTTGTGTTGGAGAGGACATGCATAATAAGCAACAGAAAAAAACCTAAGTTGTTGAATAAAGAAAGAATCACTCTGCTGTTGGGCAAGTGAAAAGCAAATGCAAAGTGAAATATAACTGTAGGGATGATGAATAATCTAACCCTTAGTGAAACCACCGTTGTTTTGTTCAATGGCACTCAACCTTAACGGGATTATTTCAAGTTTTTTACATTATTTCCAGATAACCTATTAGCTTATTAGGCAGATTGCTATTTCACATGTCATTGTTTTATGAGTATTTAATAGCACAGATATTTTTGAGCACACTGTAGGCTATTTTTTCACAGAATCACAGAATAATCAGAGTTGGAAGGGACCCACAAGGATCACTGAGTCCAACTCCTGGCCCTGCACAGGACCATCCTCAGGAGTCACACCCTGTGCCTGAGAGCATTGTCCAAACACTTCTTGAACTGTGTCAGACTGGTGCTGTGACCACTTCCCTGGGGAGCTGTTCCAGTGCCCAAACACCCTCTGGGTGAAGAACCTTTATCTAATTATCCAACCTAAACCACCCCTGATGCAACTTCCCTGAGGTCCTGTCCCTGGTCACCACAGAGAAGAGATCAGTGTCTGCCACTCCTCTTCCCCTCACACTTTGTAGACTACAATGAGGTCTACCCTCAGTCTCCTCCAGGCTGAATAGACCAAGTGACCTCAGCTACTCTTCATACATCTTCCCCTCCAGGCTCTTCACCATCTTTGGATGCTCTCCAATAGTTTAATGTCTTTTTTATATTGTGGCACCCAAAACTGCCCCCAGCACTCGAGGTGAGGCTGCCCCAGTGCAGAGCAGAGCAGGACAATCCCCTCCCTTGCCCGGCTGGTGATGCTGTGCCTGATGCCCCCAGGACACACTTGGCCCTCCTGGCTGCCAGGGCACTGCTGACTCATGTTCAACTTGCCATTGACCAGGACCCCCATGTCACTTTCCATGGCACTGCTTTCCAGCATCTCATTCCCCAGGCTGTCCGTACAACCAGAGGGCAGAATCCATCACTTCCCCCTTTTGAACTTCATATGGCTGGTGATTGTCCAGCCCTCTAATTTGTCAAGGTCTGAATGTCCTTAAATAGTTCATTTGTTGTTGTTCAAGTTGCACTTTTTTTTTGTTTTGCTTTATATGTTGTTGCCTCTGATTAAACTTTCTTCTTTCTCTTTCTACACGCAGGTCAAAAGTTTTAACTCACTAAGTACCTAAGCACTGCCTACGGTAATTTTCTATCATTATTTGAAATGTAGAAGAAGCTGAAATCCTTCCTTGATATACCTCTCACTCAATGTGCTGCTTAACACTGCATTACTCCTCGATGATTACTTCTCCAGAGTAGTGATTACTCCGGAGAAAAATGCTACTGCTTCAGCCTTTCAGCAGGAACTCTTCCTGCACAGAGGCTACAGGGAAATTAGTATAATCTGACCACAATTATTTCAGTAAATTCTGCATAAAATTCTTCAACTAAGCCTCTTAAAGAAACAGTAGAAGAAAGATAAGACCTTCACATGGATAAATAATTAGTTAGATGATCAGAGATCGAAGGAAGGGACAAATTATCAGATTTCCAGGTGGATAGAGATCACTGGTAGTGAGACCTTCAGATAACCCATCTGGGCCTAGGACATTTTTGCCTAACATATTCACAAATTATCTGGAAGTAGAGAGTTGGAGTGTAAGTGATGTGCTCAAAGAGCAAATGTATATATTCATAAAGGCAAATCTGTGAATCCATGACTATTAATTAGAAACACATCATCTCCTGGACACGAATCCCTGATCAACAAATCATCACATGATAGGAAAATATTTGGAGGAAGGATGATGACGTTATTAACTATCCACAGTCTTGGATGAAATACTGGACTAGGTGGGCTTTTGGAGAAATCCAAAAATCTAGTACTAGCATGAGTTAACTACTTATTTATTTAAAAAATGGTTACAAGAAGTCTATAAGTAAACTCTATAGTATTCCCCATTTTCCAGCTTTGGAGAAAACTGTGTCTACAGATGTATTAGCTCCCAGCAGGGACAAGAAGTCATCTCTGTTCCTTATCAGACTTGTCAGACAACCTGGTTAGTTCTGCAATCCCCATAAACTTTGTGTTAAGGCCTACGAATAGAATAATATCTACAAACTGGACAGGGGGACTTCATCACCAGGTCCCCAGTACAAATACACCTGTATGGTCAAATTCTGAGGTCCTCCTCCTCCTAACCACTGCAAAGAAAACTTGAGACCACAGAGAAAAGGGTAGAAAATTCTGTTGTCATGTGAGTGAGAGAAGCGGACTCCACAGGCAAACATTGTCAAGGCCTGGTCTTGTAGCACAGAGCACCTCCCCTATACAGACTGAGAACACATGGAGAATAGCTCCTCAGCTGTCATCCTTTCTCTGGCAGGCTCTGATTCTCCAGTCTTAGAACGACCTTCATCATCAGCTCCTCACATTTGCTTTGCTATTACAGAGCTTCACTGAGTTTGCTTCGGTCAGCAGATGCAAAGGACTGCTAGAGAAGTTCAAAGTTGTGGACTGCCAAAGCCATGGTGTTATATCTT
The DNA here is from genome assembly GCF_020740725.1 of Corvus hawaiiensis. Lineage (NCBI taxonomy): Eukaryota > Metazoa > Chordata > Aves > Passeriformes > Corvidae > Corvus > Corvus hawaiiensis. The sequence goes on along the minus strand of NC_063213.1, from coordinate 85,925,394 downwards.
CTCACAATAGAGAAGTTCCTGTCTGCTGCAGATTTTTATACACCACAGCTCATCTGTCTCAAAGGCTGCTTCTGTCTCTTTTTTTTTACATTCATCCCAGACACAGTGGAGAAAGTGACTGTAGAATTTGCTTGCAAAATGCTTGACTGATGTCTCTTTCAGCACAGCTTCCCCAAACAACTTAGCTGTGGAATGTCTTGGGACTGGTATCTAGAAAGGTTAGCAACTTACATCACATGCCTGCGGGCTGGTGGCTGGGCTCTGAATCATACAGCTAAAATCTGGAATTTGTTTATGCAGTCTCATTAAAAATAGTACCTAAAAACTCATCTGCTTTTTATATTGATATTTACACATTTGTAGTTAATACCTCAGCATCATAGGAAAACTTGTAAATGCATTCTAGGTTTGGAAGAGCACTTACACCACTTCCTTAAGAAATTTATGCTGAACTATATCTGTTTCAAGGTTTGTCCCTAGATTCAGTTTGACTTTCCCTGACAACTTCAGTGGAGTCAGCATTTGAGTCTAACAGTGAACCTTCCCCAACAGAATAACACCAGAAAGCCATCAGACAGTTTCTATCTGCCTCTTGGAACTACTGTCCATTTCAGATCACTTTCTTCACTGTAACACAGATTACTGACTTGATGGCATTCAGTTTCAGATTTTGTCTGTGTTCTTTTCAAGTGTGTCTCTATGTGCCAGAGTATCTCTGTCTCTGCCTGCTTTTCTTTGCATTGGGAAAATTAATGGCAGATAGAATTGCTTATCTCAAATCTTCTTTCTCCTTCACTTTCCCAGAGGCTTGCAGAAAAAACCAGCTGAACAGTTCTGACTGATGTCTGGGGTCTAATTTTCATATGTAAATGAAGAACACAGTAAATGAGAAAGAAGAGTGAAAATTACATGGTATGGGCAAGAAAAAAAAAGGAAAAATATGTATTCTATTAGTCTATATTTATTCCTTGTGGTTTCTTGGGTTCTTTAGGGTTCTATCACATGGCTGCAGTAAGCAGAAAGTGATTTAAAATGCAAAGTTTGAAGACAGAAACTGGGAACTAAAACCACTGCCAGAATTTATGGCTCTTAGAGACTTTTTGGTGACAATAACATGTAAAATATTGCTAACTGTGCAGTAACTGCTCTACTTAATAGCAAAATGGAACTAGGAGTTTATTTACATTTCTCTGTCATCTTCTAAGAAATGCCTCCCCTCATCTATGAGTGTGTAGCATGAGATACCATAAAATTTCGTTCTAGCTGTAATCAGCATTTCTCTATGAAAATCATTGAAATTAACATCAAACATATTGCTTATTGCTAATTATGTCTATCCTTAGAAGCCCTGGGCAGGTATTTCTGCTTTCCACAATTTTTATGAGAAAATTTTGAAACAATCAAGCCAATTTTACTTCATGTTATAAGGAGTGAATTTCCATTTTAACGCTACAATCATAACAAAATGATCAGACTTAAATTTATGTGTAAGACATTGATATAAAATAAGAGGGTAATATGGTACTTTGACCAATATGTGATGGCAGTATTGAAGAATTTCTGTTCTCTGATCAACTAGACACTGGAACAGGTGTCTAAATGTGCTGCACCACAACTTGTCAGGAAATGCTAAAATACACAGAAATATCCAGGGGATTTCCTGACTTTGGAGTGATTTGGGTTTCTTGGTTTGCATTAAAGTAGGTGTGCATTAGAACTATGATAAATAACTTCACAATTTACATAAATAAAATTTTAAAAAACATTTAGTACCTTCACAGTTGTTTTGGGGTTTTTTTAGCATTAGAATTCTCATTGGAATCTTATGACTGGTACCTCTTTGCTACAGCAGGGACAATGACTCATACAAACACTCTACTGCAGTTGTTATTTTCAGTTCAAATATCTGGGACAAATATACTTTAAAAGGTCGTTCCTTTAGGACCCTGGGGAATGGAGTTCAGAAACTCATTTTATTTATTTGTTAAGCACCACCAATTTCTTTGGTGATTAAAAAAAAACTAATTTGCTTTATGTCTGAGTCATACCCTGGACTTCCACTTTCTGTCCTGGCTGGTTTCCTCCAGGAGGTCTCCCGTGGCCAGGCTGGGCTCTCTCTCCTGTGATGGGGACACTGGTGAGGCTTCCTATCGCTGTAGTCTACCTGAGATTCAGTAGCTCTTCCAACACTTGGCTGCTGTTCAGCATCTGCTGCTGGACTCACAAAACCTGAGCAGGGATCTACTAAAGACACAACATCCTGGTGTGGAAATAAAGGGTAATTTGCCACTACTGGAGGAGTGAATAGATAGAATTTAAGGAAATATTTACTGTTTTCTCTTCAAAGCTGACAAAACCATGATTGCTCTCAAGACCCCTCAAAACAGGCATGCATATCTTCTTCAACAGGCTTGGGTGCTGTTGGTGATCATGTTGTAAACTGGTTCAACTGACAAGGCAGACTTTTCAAAGGCACTTGCCTGCCTTTCAGGTCCATCAGTCATTCTCTTCTATTGTCCTTTTTGCGGCAGTAAACTTAAAAGATGCAACTTGCTTCTGTTTTTCCAAGATTCTGAAGTTCCAGCCAATAAATCACAGTAAAACTAGAGGTCATTCTCCAGAAAAAACAGTGCATAGCACTGCATTGCAGCTGTTTATCTGCTGAATTCTTTCCTGAAAAAAGACATATCAAGTATGGTACAAAAAGAAGAGGGCCACTGAATGCTCAGATTTTTTCTGTTGCTTGGTAATGATGGGAAACACCTCATAATGAAATTTCTCCTGATATGAAACTTAGTTCATGCCTACCACTGTAATGTAGTCCTTCGAGTGGACACACATAACAAATTGTAGTGACAGCTGAGAATGTCTTATATGCAGTATGGGCACTGCAAGGCTAAGGCAACACACTGAAAACACAGAATCCAGTCTGATACATCCTGTGCCTGCTTTCTATCATAACTGTACATTCATCTGAGTGAAAAGAAACTTCCAAAATTTGACTCCTACCAGTAACAAGCCTTTAAAATGACATACTGGTGTCTAAGTCTATTGACACTCAGTAATTTCCCTACCAAATATAATCAGTTTAACACTAGAAATTACATTCAGTGGTGCAGATTGACTTTTTCCTGCATGCCTTCTTACCTCCTCCTGGAAAGCTTTAGAAAGAGATGACAGGAGAGGTAAAGACATGGGACCCAGGTAAGGCACAGGATGGAAGACATCACAAGAATGAGTCATGTTTTGTTGCATTCATTTTGTAAAGTGAAATGCAATTTAAACTGTCTTGGATTTTGTTGACAGGGTTCTATCCAGTTTATCCTGGTAAGTGAATCTGCCAAGGAAGGCTGAATTATTTCTACTGTCAACATTCTGAAGCGATCTGTGCCTAAAGAAGCACACGGATGAGTTGGTCATGTGTCCAAGCTAGTCCTCTCTGCTACCTCTGCCTTTTAATTTGCTTCAGGATTCCTGTGGATCATTCTTCTTGATTCTTTTGACATAAACAGCTGCTTTCATTCTCTGGAAAAGCAACAATATCCCAAATCTTCCAATAAAGTGATATTTTTCTGTCAGACTTTATTTGCTTCCCAGCTAACTGCTCATGTCTCACCCCTCTTCCCCCTCCCTCCACCTTTCAAAAAAACCCCTTCTCTTCTCCACTACAGATTCTAAATACTCGAATGCCACAGGAACATACAAATGTCCTCGGATTCCAGGCATCAATTGCCTTTTTTTTTTGTAGCAGCGCAATGAGAACGGAGCAGCAGAGCTGTGGGTGCCCACGGCAGTGTCTGGTCCAGCACAGCTCTTTAGCTCTGCAGCCGAAACTTCCTTGGTCGCTTGTTTTTTTTCGGAACAGCTGCAGGGAGCACGAGGCCGGCTCCCCGTGCCTCCGGCCGGGTGCAGTCGGCGCTGCCGCAAGCCCGGCTGCTTCAGAGGAGCTGCCCCTGGAGCGGGCGGGGATTGGGATTAAACCCAGCCGCGGGACGATTTCGGATGGCGCCGCGGCAGCAGCAGCAGCAGATGTTTCCCTGGGGTTTGAGGATGTGAAAGCCTCTTCTCCCCTCCCCTCCCTTCCCTGCTTTCACCAGAGATGCAAGCGCAGGGCTGGGCACGGCGGCCGGGAAAGCCCCACCGCCGCCTCCGCCTCGGCAGCTCCAGGACAGGGAACCACGACGTGCCCCGAGGTGCCGCCTCTCGGCCCACCGCCGCCTCCTCCTCCTCCTTCTCCTCCCCTCCTCCTCCTCCTCCTCGTCCTCCTCCTCCTCGTCGTCCTCCTCCTTCGCCTCCCCACCCTCCTGCAAACAGCCCAAGCAACCTGTTGCAATGCCTGACCGCCCCTTAATGAAGACATTCTTCCTGGCATCCGATCTAAACCTCCCTGGCGCCGCTTGAGGCCGTTTCCTCTGCTCCTGTCGCTGGTTCCTTGGGAGCGCCCTCTCTGCAGCCCGGCAGTTTTGTGCTGCTGTCTGGGACATGCTGTTCCACAGAGCGGGAGCTTTCCCCCTGGAGGTTTTGTGTTACACCTGCCAGTGCTTTCTTTACCCATCTACGCTCACCCAGTGGGATCAGACTTCCTTTCCATGTGTGAATTTGCAGATAGATGCAGGAAAAGGAAAGGATTATATAATTTGACTCTTTTTTCCCCCCCAAAAAATGAGCAGTGAGTGCTAGAGAGAGGGGTGTTTCTCGTTCCCATGTGCCAAGGAAGCTTCATGCTGGGGGTAGGGGGAAGAGTCTCTGCCTCCTAGTGAGGTTTTGAAATTTGAACATAGCAAGTTGCTTAGGCTGTCTGGTAGTATTAAGTTAGGTTATTTAATTTGTACATTAGTGTACATATGTGCTGGATTTATTCTATGGTCTGGTTGTGATCAAAGAGGAAGTTCAAAGTTCTGCTCTCTGACGAAAAAGGGAAACCCATATGCAGTATTTTAGTACATAGTCACTAAAACATCAGAGTATTTCTTCTGTCTTTGCATAATAGACATTGTCTGCTCCAAAAAGACACTTCAATTTTATTGCACTGGAGTGTTATTAATATAATCTGAGTTTCAGACTGATGTAAAGAAGATGACACTTTTTAATTTTGTTTGGTTGGTTTGTTTAGTTGTTGGTTTAGTTAGTTAGTTAGTTTGTTTTTTGTTGTTGTTATTTATTTACCAATGCTGACAGTTGTAGCATATATATTTTACCTTAAGTGATTAATTAAACTTTTTGAGGACAATGTGGAGCATATTTCCTGAAGTGTCTTAATTACATTTGAGTTTTCTGAGCCATCTGAAGGAAGTTTCCATCGTGCTGAAAAGACATTACATTTTTAAGTTCTGCATGCTATATGATAAGGAAAAGTTTCTTTTTGAACTTATGAAACACGAGTGGCATAATTGTCAGAAAGAAAATATAAAGAGCCACTTGCAAAACATAATATAGTTCGTATCTTGCAGGCTTTTTGTCTAAAGTATTGCACTTTAATGAGACAGATTAGAAACTGGAGTTGTTTCTCCTGTATGACTTTAACAAAACAAGTAATAGAAATGGTAATATTTCTGCACAGTACTTACCCTGAATAGGCAGTTTAGAAATGCTAGATGTAATTAAAATACTTGGATCTAGAAAACCACTTGACTATTAGCATGACTGAGAAAAGTAATTTAACTAAGTAGAATTGCTATTTACATAATCTTTTGGTACAGAAATCTCTTTACAAAAACTCTCTCTATAATTACTATAATTACTTTGAAAAAACTTTTAGCAGTTAACATAACTTACATCTTTTTCTATCACTTCATAGATTTTTCATTTCTAAATAAGTGAATTGAAACTATGCCAATTGAACATTATAATAATACAGTATTTTATTAATTAATAAATTGACTGTTTAATTATTTAAGGCTCATCCTAAACTGTTTCCTGCCAATGCAAGATTCAGATTAGATTTAATTTTCTGATAAATTACGGTGAAGATGCTTGATTTTGCAACTCTAATGCTGATTTTAAGGCTAAAAGGTCAGAATAAAATATTTTATGGAACAGTAGAATGTACTTGATGTGAGACTTTAAGGGGGTGAATGGCATTTCCTTTCAACTCAATGGGCATAGGAATAATGTTAATTTGGTCTAATGTACCCTGATTCCTCCTTTGGACAAGAAGTGGGAAGAGACCCCTCTTTACCTGAGGCTGTTGTAACTTCCTCCTCAGGTTTGTTTTTCTGTGAGGGTACAATCCACCTACTATTTCTTATCTTGAATTCAGACTATTCTCCGATATGCAGAACCCCTTAGAAATACAAGAGTTCAATTTCCCTGTGTTTTCTGTACTGCTGCCCAAGTCGATTTTAAATGCATTGAACAGGATGTTAGCATTTTACACTCGAATTTAACTCTTTTGGCTCTGTTGGCCTGTTTCTGTGTCATAAATTAGTAGTAAAGCTTTTGAATTAACTCAGTCTGATTTTAAAGCTGCACAAGGAATCATCAAACAGCAGACATTTTATATGTCAAATGTCCCTTTTGGGGGCATGTTCATATAAAACTGGGAGGTTTGAGCTTACCCTGGACATGGGAGGGGAATTGCCCCAAAGTTCTATGTGTCTGATAGTGACGTAAACTATATTTCTTCCCTTGTGTTCTTCTGCAAAAAGAACTGTTGTTCAGCCTTTGTATAATATCTGTAAGAAGTGCAAGCCAATGAGGAATCAGACCCTATGTATTTCTGTGTATTTGGCTGATTAAAAAACTTAATTAGGGAATTAATTCAGAAATTCATTCTTTTTTTTTCTCAGAAAGTACTGAAACAAAGGATTCTTCCCACTGCTTGTTAAGTACAGGTTCAGACAGAAGAGATGGAATAGCATATTTAATGACTTTAAAATGTGGTTTAAGCAGTTCCCTTGTATTTTATTTTCTGTGGCTCTTTCTGTGGGACTTACTGACTTCTTGATACTTTTTTTTTTTCCCTATGGAAAGGGTGTCTTTAACCTGGTCATATGTACTCTTTAAGCAGAGAGGAGGAATGGGAAAATCATTTATACTAGACAATTCTGCAGGAAGTACCATTTCAATTCCAAAGGAGTTCCAGTAAGAAATCTAAAAGAAAGTTTTGAAAAAATTTTGAAAGACTGCCTCAAATGTGAGGAAAGGAGTGTTTGAGAGTTGGGATTCGTATGTGGACAGGAAGATTTGCCAGGTGAAATGGCTGCTTTGCAAGTGAAATGTGTATGCACATGAAAGACCATTTAGCCCGACTTTCTCACAATCCAGCACGCAATGCCATTGAAGATACTAAGAAAGTAAATCCAGAAGTTCTACAGTATCTTCCTCTGGTAACTGTATTGCTTTCACTTTTTCTAGTTCTTTTAAAATAAACAGTTCAAGAGCTCCATCTTCGGGTTTAAGGTGTTACTGTAAAAAAATATTTCTTCTTCCATTAAGTAGTACCTAAACATCCTGCAAGTTATGTACATCTGCTCATACCTTGTCAGTTTGCAGTGCTTAACATTTCTAGATACATTTATTCCATTGCCTTTTGGTGAACTTCGAATACTCTCTTTTTAATATAGTTGTTTTCAGTTCTTCTTTCATTAACTTACTTGGTTTTGGTGGATTATGTTTTTCCCTTTCAATTATGATACATAAATCAATTTGACAGTTCATAAAATATTTATGGACCATGACAGAAAATAATGGCAGATGGAATTTTAAAACGAGCTGTTTTTCAGGTAGGCTTTGTTATTTGTTAGAAATTACTATGCTTTTATTAAAATCAGAACATATGCTGATTTTTGTCCATGGGGAATCTGTTCATTTTCTTTTGGGAGCATCATTTTAGTGAAAAATTGTGTTTGTGCCAGTGCAGCAGAGTTCTAAAAGACTTAAATATTACAGTGAAAAGATTTTAATCCATTTTATTTTTCAATTAAAAGCCTCTAATTATTCCAGGAAGTATTTGGGGGAAATAAAACATTTGAAAAATTTTGCTCCTCAAACACAGTTGAGAAAGTGGTACATAACAAAAAAATATTATGAAGTAAATTAAACTGTTAATCACAGAAATCCACCATCTATGAGATACTCTTATGAATATCTTCTGTCTCCTTTTTTTTTTCCCTTCTCAAGTAAAGTTTTATTTCTTCCTCCTTTCTAAGTATTTTCAGTGGCATACTCTGTTGACATTCTGAAATCACAAGTACAGGCAGTCCTTTTACCCCAATTTTCTTGTCCTTGGAGCTGGAGAATTTGCCTTGCTTCTGCTTTCCATAACAACACTGTAGAGAGGTACAACTGCAATTTTTATAATAGAAGAGGTGACTTGATGATTACCCATTATTGCTTAAATTATTGCTTCAATCAAGATAAATCAAACTCAAGTTGTGACTCAACACCATCTTTCTTGTTGTCCCCAGAAAATATCTCAATTTATAATCAGTTCATGTGACTATTGTTGCTTTTAGTTTTTGCCCACTGAATCTGAATTAGCAACAAGCACCAATCTGGTGCCACATAATTATTTAGCCTGTCTTCACAAAATAATTGCTACTGATGGTACGTTCAGTATTTTATTGTTGCCTCTTGCATTTGAGACTTTTTCCTCCATTATTATTTACTTTCTTTCTCAGATTTCTTCAAATGAATTAGAAATAACAATGCCTTAATTCCATATAACTCACATTCTTTCCAAGCAGAAGGTGGAGACAAAGAACACAAAATGCTCAGAGGCTAAAAGCTGTCCTCATCTTCCTGCTGGCTTCAGTTCTGTGCCCCTGAAAAGTCTGTCAGAGAACCTCAGATCTGACTTGAACATGAATGCCACCTGAATGAGACTTTGGTTTTCTTCCAGAAATCTTGAATGTCTCACAAAGCTTTGCAATCTTTATACATGTTTTTAATTTCTATTTAAAATAAATGAAATGCAAACTAAAATAGAAAATACCTTATACTTTATTTAATGAAGAAATTAAGAAGGTCACAGTAATGACAGAACCCAAGTTTATTGCTTCATTGATGGTTTATGCATATATTGATTGACATAGGATATTGTAACAAGGCAGCTAAATTGTATCTGCATTTTAGACAGTGCCTATTCCCATTTTTCCCAATACGAACACTCTTAATGTAAAATCTGACAGATCTTTAGTAAAACATTACTATATTTAAAACTAAATCTAAAATTAAATGCTATTTAGAATAAGGTTGTTCTTCAATATCAGACCGTTGGCGTTTTTTGTTGCCATAGTGACTCATAGTTGTAAAGATATTAAGCAGATATTAACTGAATACCTACTAAAAAAACCCAATTATTAAAGAGTGTAGCTTAACCTAAAGTTTGCTGATTGCTTTTTCTTATAAATTAAGTAGTTGTATTAATATCGTTGTTCTATCTTCCAAGTTCAACTCGCAAAGAGTTTTTAAGTGTGGCACCAAGACAAAACAACTTAAAAATAGTGGGATGCGTTGTATTCCCACTGTTCTTCTTTAAGTATAAAGTAACAAATTCAGTAAAAATATTTTTCAAAGAAAAGGCCCTTCTTTATCAAATCCCTTGTTGCTGAATGGTTTTAAATGGTTTTAAGTGTTTTGATTAATTACAGTTCTGTACTGACTGACGTATGCTTAACAAGTCATCCCACAGCATTTTTAAGGGTTTTTTTTTGTATTTTGTTGGATTCTTGCTCATAATTTTCATGAAACCAAGATAATTCTTTTCTGTGATTGTTGTAACAATAACAACATTCTGTGTACTCTTCCACCTGTTTATTTTAAAATATTGCTTTTTTCCACTGTAGGTATTCCAACTCCATCTAACTTGTTATGCTCACAGAACCTGAAGCTTAAAGTTTATGCTATATTCTACAAAAAACAAAAAAAAACCAAAAAAGGAAGAGTTAAGAATGTATTGCTTCCTAAGTTGCATGTATCTAACTTTAGAATATAAAGTTATCACTTTATTTTCTCATTAAACAAAACAATTGCTGGAAAATCTGACAGTTAAGTTTTTCTCTAAAGGTGAAACAATTATGGGAAATAATTTAAAGATTTCTTTTAGTATTTTATAACATTATTTAACATTCAATTATGGCTCTGAATGGTATAAAGCTTCATCCTACTGGTGTATTTTTTCTCTCTTCTGACTCTGGTGCCTATAAATGTGACTACTACTTGAATGGCTCAGCACAATTTGAAAGTTAAAAGGTAAGATTTAAATGTTTTATCCCAACTCTGTTTCTAAACAATTTAGTACTAAGAAAGAATATTTTCACTATCTCTGGGACAGACCATTGTGAGTATACTAGGCTTGGGTCCAGTGTTCTTTTGAGATGCAGGGCAACGTCTTTATTTTCAGGTGTGTTTTAATTTTTTCCCCACCAAAATTTGGTTAAATTCAATCCTGCACTTTTTAAATCCTGCAGTTTTAAAATACCTGACATAAATGCTCTTTTTTTTGAACAGTATCTAATCTAAGGTAAATATTTTTATGATGGAGAAAATATGAAAAAATAAGAACAATAGCAAAGAACTTTAATTAAAGAGTAAGATTTTATTTTGAAAGGAGGAAGAAAAGGTTGTACATATTTTTTTCAGCCTTCATTTTCTATCAGATGCCCTTCTGCATCCTATGATACATGCTTACAAAACAGTCATGGAAATTTACAGTGGTATGATAGAATTTACCACCTTGGCAGGTTATGGTGATAATGACACAATAATCTTGTTACTTATGGATACATAGGGTTTTATTTCCTATTGCTCTAAGAAAGAACAAAGAGGGCTTGATGAAATAAAAAGAGAGGTGCAACATATAAAATTTTATGCCAATAAACTACTAATTAACCTGCTGGTTAGTAAACTTTGAGAACAAGTATTAAAGATTTGCAATGGAAAATGACTGGGTAAATGCATTAAAATGTAGAATTCATAATTTTCATGCTTCATGGTTAAAAACTGAAACCTGTAAATGGCATTTATTTCCATAGTATAGTACTGTACAATTGAAAATGTAGTTTGCTGTTTTCTGCATTATATAGTGCTGTAAAAAATCTGACTACTAGATGGGATGGACATACCTGTTGATCTTAAGGGTATCAAAATTCTTTTTCAGAAAGATGCCTCTAATGATGTCATTGTCTGTATATGCTAGCACGGCATGAAAACCCGTGTCTGCTTTTGTTTGATTGCTCATTTTTAGTAGTTGCATAATTATTATGTCAGAAGGATAGAATGGATGCAGATGAGCTGAGTCACTGTTTTAGAGTCACCAGCAACCACATCCTGGTAAATCTGGTAAAAGTCATGTTTCTTCATGGAGTATGTTGGGTTACTTGTACATACGTTGTTTTTCTCAAATAATAAGGAGTGCTTAGAGATAATGACTGGGTCACCAACAGTATTTTTTGAAGTCTGAACATGGAACCCAAGTTCTGCTTTTTTGTTTCCTTCTATGTCTCACCCTTTAGTGTAATTTCAATTTTAAAAAGAATAACAAGAGTTATGATTGAATTATAAGCCTGTTTAAACTCATTAATTTTACAATTTAGACTGTGAACCATTCATCCTTTTACAAGGCAAATCCTATTCTATTTGCTTTCCTCATAGTCTATACTAGTGTCCATCAGAACTCTGTCCTTGATCTGATATTTTCCTACTACACAATCTGAAATACCATTTATATCATAGTGATTCTTCATTCTTAATCCTCTACGTGCTGACCTTCATGGTAGAGCATCTCTCATTTATGTGGTTTCTGTCTAACACTGCCCTGTGTTTTTGCTCTCAATCTGATAATGGACTTTGCCCTTTGAAGTTTTAGCATTCTTTGCCTCAAAGTGGTTTCATTTGTATTTAAGGCTGCAGGCGATGTTGTAGTTCAAGCTGTTAATCTCCCTTTGGATTAATGTATTCTGGTTATCTGAGCACCCTGCACTGTAACTGAGATATTTTGATGCCCAGTCTGTGATGCATGACAGACACAGTACCAGGAGTATTGTCATGTGTCTAAGTACTGAGCCTAATCTGATCTGACAGAAGAAAACCTCTGATTCACAATTAACAAAAATTGCCTGTTTCACTCCTCTGGCTTCTGTTTACTCAAACTGCAGTTTCATCTGCGTAGAACAGAAAACCATGGCGACCTCAGACTTCTTCCAGGGTTAAATCCCTTAGGGCAGATTGCTTGAGTAGTATCCCAAGTTGCTATGCCAACCTTGGTTCACTAGCAAAAAAAACATGGTGGCAAGGATTCTTGGCTCTGTGGCAACTTCAGGTGTACTGCAATCAGCAGCAGGAGGGCAAAAACCTCTTCAGTAAGAGAACTTATGATTTCCTGATTGTATTCCTTTGTACAGGGATGAGATAGGTTTGGGAAAAAATATTTTTGAAAAGTGTTAATCAAAGGACTTCAGCTTCAGCCACCACAATTTGGTAAATACCACTGAGACACTCCTTATTTTAGAGCTGTGATACTTTTTTTTTTTTAATTCAAAGAAAAATAAACAGACAAAAAACCATTTAAAGTTTCTAGCTCATTAAATATTTGCTGTGTAAAAAGAAGAATTTGATCACTTTGCCTCCTTTTAGAATGGGTGTAATCCTCTGCAGGTGGTAAAATATCTGGGGTTTTGTGTGACTACTGAGTCTTCTAATATCTGTCATAGCAAATCTCCATAGCAGTGGGAAACTAAGATTCATAACCCTTGCTTGATTCATAATTTCATACTTTTTCAGTATGGTTGTAGGAAAGAAAAAATGGAAATGTTGAATTGTGAATCAAGTTTTAGGAAAGACTAATAAAATACCTCTTCTTGTGATGTTTTAAAATAAATAAATGCAATTGTTTAAGCATAAAATCTGCAGGAAGAGAGCCTATCTTTCATTGCACTGTCAGAGTTAGAAAAAGCAGATTCTCTTTCAGACACACTAGCTCTTGACACATAAACAGCCTAAGAAGCTGTTTTGTGCCCCAAAAGTCCTTCTAGCTAAATGCATTCAAACATCATGACTACAATAAAAGCCCACAAAGTGCAGTAAGAACTTTCCTTTCTGTAGCGTTAAAACCCAGTTGCTTTTAAGCAAGCTGCTTTGTTCACAGATTGTTCCAGTCCACATATAGAGTAATGAAAAATTAAATACTGCATAAAATTTAATTTAAAATCACTACAACTTTAAAATTAGCAAGTAATTTTTCTTCAGTTGGCATAGTGGCTCTTTTGTACTGAGATCTGGAAATTGAAGTTTTTGAGCAGCTGTTGGGCTGGCTGAGAATAAGAGGTTTTTAAAATATACTTTGAATGGAGGAAAAAACTCTTCAAAATAATTGCTTCTTAAGTTCAGAATTTTAGAGTTTTACTGCATAAACCAGAATTTTTGATGTTCTTCTAAGCAGCCAAATAGAACAAATAAAAAGATAGTGTTTCAATTTTTATTTCCAAATGCAAACATTGGAATAGGCCTGTTCTAGTTGGGTGAAAATGAACATAGGAATTTGGATTTACAGGAAAGTAACTGCTTTTCAGACATACCACCCTCTAATATATGCATGGAAGAGGGGCAGAAGATATATGCATATATGTGTGGCAAAATTGTGACTGTCCTTTCATAGGACTGAACAAAGATCATCCTAGAATTTTGTAAAACAAAGCAACTGAGAAATTAGATACCTGCACTCAGCCTCTCAAGTACAAGCTAAACCCCAGATATTCTAAAACCTTCTATTGGTATATCAAGCAGTTCTTCTGTGTATAGGAAAGAAAAAAGAATCAGAAGAAATATGTGGAAGAAGCTTTTAGTGGATATGCCTGTCTGTATACTAACTTTATCTTTATAACTGATACATGAGTTATTTCCTGATAAGACTGTCAGAGTCCTACAAAACAGAGCATGTGCCATTCCTAAGAAGCTTTTCAGTGAACTCAAGTTTATTATATAAGCACACATGTACATATATATACACACTTATGTGTTTTATATGTACACATATAACTATTATATATGTTAGCTTTTGCTTCTGTGCATGAATAATCACTGAATTTCCCTATTCATTATTATTCATTATAATATTCCCTACTCCCTTTATATGTTGCTTATTTAAATTTGAGCATGCCCAGTAGTTTCATCCGAATTTATGGTTTGGACTGATAGCTGTTTCTAAACCTGTTTCTGAAAAGCCCATTGGCATGATTCTGCTGTCATTTAATTTTGTTCTTATGGTATAATTTCAAAATACAAAAGTTGATCTGCTGTAAAACTGGTCCGAATAAGAGATGGGGTGAAAGGATGGGGAGTAACTTCATTTTTTACACTGAAAGAACTGGAAGAAGAATCAATCTGTTGGTTCTAAGTTTAATAAACAGAGAAACTAAAATACAGGAACATTAGCTTTAAATACAATTATACAAAATTAAGGGATACATAAACCTTGCTTGATACATGATTTCATACTTTTTCAGTGGGATTTAGAATCTGTAACATAGTTCTCACAGAAATAGCTCTGCTTTGCATCCTTCTAATTCCAGAGGGTCCTAGAAAATGGTCTAGCTTCCTCTCTTATCATTAATTTTAAAGTACACTTCAGTTTTAAAACACGCCAATTTCCACTGACTCCAAGGAACCTCTGAATTTGCTTTTGTGAAAAGCATCCTGTATAATAGAGACATATTCACAGAATCACAGAATCACAGAATAAACTGAGTTGGAAGGGACCCACAAGGATCACTGAGTCCTGCACAGGACCATCCTCAGGAGTCACACCATGTACCTGAGAGCATTGTCCAAACACTTCCTGAACTCTGTCAGGCTGGTGCTGTGACCACTTTCCTGGGGAGCTGTTCCAGTGCCCAACCAGCCTCTGGGTGAAGAACCTTTTCCTGATACCTACAGCAAATGAGAGGCTACATGTAATCCCAAAGACAGGTTTACCTAAGAGGTCCATTTTTAGTTTTGTTTTTCTGTCTCTTACAGTAACATATAAAGAAAGGATTGCTAGGGGAAAAATATAAAAACAGGCCAAAAATGGAATAAAGATTTCATGGTGTTGACTTTTGCTCTTGGCAGTCTGCAGGTTAGAGACACCCTGAACCAGAGGTTGCATCAGGACCATCCCATTTAATAGTCTCTGACATTACTTCTATAATTTTTAACTGTCCTTTAAAAACAAAACTCTGACCCCAAAAAAAAAAAAAACCCCCAAAAAAAAACCAACCAAAAAACCCAAAAAACCAACAAAACAAAACCCCCACCATTTAAATACGTCTAATATTAAAAACAGGGACCTTGGTTTGGTCTACAATTTTTTACTTTTCAATGGGTACCCCTACTTTCTATATCACACCAAATGCTGAAAATTTGTTCCCTTAACTCCCTTCCTCATTTAGTTTTGCAGTTGACAGTATCACAGAATCACAGAATAAGCTCAGCTGGAACTGACCCACAAGGATCATTGAGTCCAGCTCCTGGCCTTGCACAGGACACCCCAAGAGTCACACCATATGCCTGAGAGCATTGTCCAAACACTTCCTGAACTCTGTCAGGCTGGTGCTGTGACCCCTTCCCTGGGGAGCTGTTCCAGTGCCCAAACACCCTCTGGGTGAAGAACCTTTCTCTACCATCCAACCTAAACCTCCCCTGACACAACTTCAGGCCGTTCCTTCGGGTCCTGTCATGGTCACCACAGAGAAGAAATCAGTGCCTGCCCCTCCTCTTCCCCTCATGAGGAAGTTGTAACTGCAATGAGGTCTCCCCTCAGTCTCCTCTTCTCCAGGCTGAACAGAACAAGTGATCTCAGCCATTCTTCATACAACTTCTCCTCGAGGCTCTTCACTGTCCTCATGGCCCTCCTTTGGACACTCTCCAATAGTTTAATGTCTTTTTTATATTGCGGCACCCAGACCTGCCCCCAGCACTCGAGGTGAGGCTGCCCCAGTGCAGAGCAGAGCAGGACAATCCCCTCCCTTGCCCGGCTGGCGATGCTGTGCCTGATGCCCCCCAGGACACACTTGGCCCTCCTGGCTGCCAGGGCACTGCTGACTCATGTTCAACTTGCCATCAAACATGTTGAATAATATATAATGTGATTCACATCACAAACCTGCTCACTTGTCTTACTGAACCTGCTGCAGAGAAGTAACATGGAAAAAATGTTAGATTTCAGGGAAGGGTGGATATTTTAGCCACTTTAAAAATTTTTCTTTAAAAATAACGCTGTATGTGAACCCAAATTAAGCTGAGTAGGCAGTATTCATTTAGATAATCCCATGGAACAAGGCATTTTAAGTTTGGTTTCTTTTATACAACTTTTTCTTTTTTAGAAACCAACAGTATAACAGGCTCATGATTACATGATTGGAAAGGAGATTCCTTACACACAGACATACCATTAAAATAATTAATTGTTCCCATGTAGAAATTCTGATCTTTTCTGGTATATGAAGCATTCACCCTTACAGGTAGGATAAAAAATCTATAATAAAGTCAGTGACTTTATCAGAAGAACACTTTACTTTTCCACTGCTGCTAATGTACTTTGAAAAAAAAATATTTCTGGTCAGATCTCTTCACTGGATTTCCAAGCTTTGTCTTTTGCAGATACTTGTCATTTTTGTAGTTCAGTAACATATAAGTATAGCAAAACTGTCCTTGATACATCTTAAAGGTGTTTCAGCCATCAGTCAACTAACAGTGTTGTTGCTTTTGGCCCACACCAGACAGTCGCATATATCAAAGCTCAGAACCCCAGGTCTCAAATCTCTGAAGTTTTTCTGACAATGTTAATCTGTTAGCTATTGCAGTGTACAGGAGAAAATGACATCTAGTTCATAGACTGAAAACCTTTTCATCATCCAAAAAATGAAGGACAGTGTACCATTATTGTAAGAGCCTAGGCAAATATGGAATCCCAAACCATTCTTGTCAAAGAAATTGCATTTTCTTTTTAATATTGCTCCTTTTTACTAGCACTTAATTTTTTTTTTTAAAATACTGTCATGTATACAACAAAACTAATTAAAAGCTTAAATAGTTTCTTGTGGAAAAAAGTTGTCCTATATCCTCCTGCAAAGTAGGATTGTGTTATTTTTATTCCTCAATGTCTTTCTTAAAATCACAAATCAAGAAAACCAGCATGTGTCTACAGTAAGTAACATGTTTTTTTGAATAGGAGTGTGACTTTGAAGTGAATTGCTTGATCATACCCACTTACCACATTTTTTTTGGATCATTGTCTGGTTTCTTGAGTGCACAAACTGAGTTCATTTTGGATTAAGCTTATTGGAGAGGTTTGCTTCAGGAAATATGTGCTCTGCCTGTAAAACCAGATTAGGACTGGTCTGAAGTAAAAGACCTAAGATGTGTGTAATACAGATATTTCATTGATTTTTTTCAGTCTGAAAATATGCTGCTTTTGCACCACACTGTCTAACCTTGCATTGTCTACATAGAAGGCCTGAATTATGTAAATGAATGTTAAAAGTTAAGAATGTTAAAAGTCTTGGGGGCTTTTTGGTCTGAAAATGGAAACAAAAAATATTTTCTAAAAATATTTTATCAAAGTGAGAATTTTACCTTGAATTCTATTACAATTGACTCTAATATAGAGGTTCCCAAGGCTTTTTTTGACAGCAAGATAAGCTGCATGTCATTATTATTAAACCCGTACCTTTATCGTTACTGCGTGAAGACCTTTGAGAGAAGGACTCAACAACTGGCACCAAGTGACCCTGATGCAGAATTCCTGGGACGACTCTGACTCATGCTCAGTGCCCAACCCAGACCTTGAGCAGCGCTTCCCTTTCAGTTTAAGAACTTAGTTTAAGAGCTGTGCTCATGACCTGTCCTTTCAAGCAGGACCCTACTTCCACTCTGCCTTGAACTAAGGAGTTGTGTTAAGACTTTGGCCACCATAATAACACATATCTTCCCATGCAGAAGGATTATTTTATGGTATTAAACACATTTCTCATGTTGGCATAGAAATATAATTTTTGAAGGTCCATTGTGCAGTACTTGCTTAACATAAACTTCCTGTCTTGCTTACTTTGAGGTTTACTGCAGGTTAAACTCTACCAGCAGCTAGCTCATGAAGTAGCTCTGAAGACTGAAAGGTTGTTAGTCTGTTTGACTATATAGAGGTATAAAAAGAGATTGCTTACCCACTTTGTGTAGATACAAAAATGCTGCTAGAAAGGATTTTCTTGCTATTTTCTAAGTCAGTGAGAGACTTTTCTCTCTCACAGAAGAGGTAGCAGAGTTATGTAAACAACTACACCTGCAGCCTTGAAAAGTCTTGTTTATGGTATAGTAGAAAATATTTTGACAATGGATGTTTTAGGATTTTAGCCAATCACCCCAAGGGGTGGCTGATCCCTTGTCCAATTAGACTATGAAGAAAAAAGTCTATAAAAGAGTTTGTAAAATAATTAAATAAATCAATCTTGCTGCACAATTCCTGCCTGCTGGATCTTCTCTCCTCCTCCCTACTGCTGCAGGACACGGTGATATACCCTACGGCCTAGGGCTGCAGTAATACCTTGGTCCTTTTTTTCTGGGAAGTTTTTTGAGTGGAATCTCCATTTTCCCCCGTTATTTATAAACTAACAGCAGCGAAACCTGATAGAACCCTCATAATAAGGTACTTTGCTTATTTTGAGTTATCAGTTCAGGTAAGTGTGGTGCTATTGCCTGGAAGAAGTTTTACTTTTTAAAATATATCTTGCCAATTTTAAATAAATAAGTTTATTTAGAATTTAATATGCAGAGATAAGAATATTCTGTTTCTCTGGGAAATAGTTTTTAATATTATTTACTACCAGGCAGTTCATTTAATATAATTTACAGAGCCTTAAGTGAAGCTCAGTGGCTAACTGAGAAACTTATGATACAGTTCTTGACTAAAAAAAGAAAAATAACCCACTAAATGTAATAACTTGAATAGGTAGTAATCCTTAATCACATTAAAGTACTATAATTTTAAACTGAATTATTCTTTAGATTAATTTTAGTACAGCCATATGAATTTATTTTACACATGTTAATGCCTTGGTTGTCTTGATTGTGTTTTTAAAGAACATGTAATTTAATGATGTAATACTTGTAGCTTATTTTTTCCTGCTCTGATTACATTTTCTTCTGTCAGCAGGTAAAAAGTCTTTGACAAAGTGAAAGATTGTAAAGGCAACATTATTCATTAATAACTAGCTCTTCTTTTCTTCTTTAAAGGGTATTTTTTTCTTGGAGAGATGCAGGCCGGAGCTCCTATTGCCCTCAGCAGGAACTACCTCTGTTCTCAAATTTACAATGCATACCAGTGCTCATTTAGAAACAAGGTACAGCCCAATAGCTGAAGTTAACCTCGGACAGTTTAAAAATTGGTAGTGTAGCCTTCATTCAGAATAACCATGACTTTTAGCACCTCTCTTCCCTGATAGAATAGGAAAGAAAAAGGTTTCTTTGAAACAGTTTTGACAGAAAAGTTACAGTTTACATATACACAAAAATTTTCGAAATACACAGCAGCACATTTCAGATACAGTTTCTCATGAGCTGCCTTGATTTGGTACTATATTTTTGGGGTTCTGCTTCTCCTCTCAGCTGGTTTGGTTTCTATTGCTTCTTTTTTCCTTGCCACCCCTTCTAATTTTTGTGATTGTACCCACACCATGGCACCTCCTCTTCATTTCTTTATTCCTATTTCCTATTTAACATTGTGCTCTGTTGATTTTCAGCTTTGGATAAGTAGAGTGATTATCATGAAAGAACTAGAAACACATACATGGTACATTGGATTGTTTGTAAAAGATGCTCAGGTGTGCACTTAGCTTCACAGTAAATGTGAAATAGCCGACCCATCCATAGAAGTAAATTTCTTACCTATACAGAAACTTTTTTCACTTGCCTCTGCTGACAGAGAAGGAATGCCTGTTCATCTATTAGTTCATCTTGTAGTTCATCTTCTTGATCCCTGGGGAAGAGGGTTCAGTTTTTATGCCCTTGAAAACACTTTTGTGATAGTTGACTAAAATATGTACTGTAACTGGCCAAAATATGTGAGATGAAATATTGTGCCACATACTAAAGGGTATTTTGTATGCTTCTTAATCTTAGAGTTCATATTCCTGATTCCCTTACTGTAATCTTCTGTTAGTTTAAAAGCTATAAAAAAAATTACAGTAAGAAAGAGTAAGACTTACTTCTGGATGCAAATAAGAATGTTGAATTGTAAAAATCTCTTTAGTGTTTCCAACTGGCCCAGCATATGCTATTTTATCATTTAAAATTCTGTATGGGGGCAAAATGAGTTTTGTTTATACACTGAGGACTTAAATTGGAAATTTTATTTTCAAACATGCAAATACTTTTCTTCTTTTGATTTCATATATGTTCCCCATTATCTTCCACATTTTTTCCCACAGCTTATTCTCATTCTAAAAATTACCATGAGTTCATAGCCTAGTATCAAACAGCCCCCCGCAACAGTTCCCGAAACACTTCTGAGGAAGTATTGCTTCTGATACTAAGGAGAGTAGTTTCTGACCTTTGTGAGTGTCCATTAATTAAGTCAACTTGCCATCATGTAAAAACGCAGAGAGGAGGTCTACAGAATTTTATCTTTTCAGGTAAAAATCTGCCTTGCTTTAAAAGCCCAATTGGAATTTTTATATTTAACGGTATTTACTGCTTACATGCAGAAAGTATTGCAAGGGTTCAGTAATAACGTTTCTTGATTTTAAAAGTGCGTCCAAGTATTGAATGTGAAATTCATATCAATAGCAAAAGGATAGTTGATCTGCTCAAAAATGCATATTTGACATTACTTCAAATAGCTTTAGAACATTTTATAGCTGTGGATAGATCAAGATGTTTTTAATTTTGTATCATCCACCATTATAATGTCCCTTGTTGCACAGTATCATAGGAAGGAAAGTGATACGGGGCATTCTTTGACTGCCCCAATAACCTTCATCCAGCCATGCACAACAGGCGTATAAATCACTCCATGGATGTGCCTCGGTCTTTATAAACAGCTTCCAAATGACAGTCTAAGGGTGGATGTCTGATTTTCAAGAACTGAAGCTGAATGAGATGAACCTAAATACCTTTCCTTCTTTAAGTGGCAGCAGTCAAAGAGAGAGATTTTGTAATTTTTCATTCCTTTAAAACAGAAGGAGCCTAAAGGAGACTTGGATAAAACTGAGTTGCCAGAAATATTGAGTTGGCTTGATTTATAGCAAGTGATTATGTGTCTTGGGAAGATGTCACCAAATTACAGGATATTTAAGGATTCTTACTGAGTGTGATTGTGTATTGTAATAGTTTATACACAAATGAAGACCATTTAGTGTCTTAGTTACTCATTTTCCTTTGATAAAGTTGTTAAAAATACATTTTTGCTTCAACATGAATTTGTTTTTATAAAATATTTTCGCTACCAGATTTTCACTAAAGGCATTAAGTGTGGAAGTCAGAAATCTTGTGGATACTAAAAAGCTAGGAGCAGAGGAATTTTCCAGCTGCTGCAGCATCCTGTGAAGTTTTTCTTTCTCATGCAAGCTAGCTGAGAAACAGTTTGAGATTTTTGTAAACAGAGACTTTATCTCACAGCTGCAAACTTGTTTTCCAACTATTGTTTTTAGTACACTGGAGAAAATATTTTGAATGGGCGTTGTGGAACCTCCACCTGTCATTCTAGAGGGTGGTTGATGAAGGGACCAATCATATCATGCTCTCTTGCAGACCATATATAACCCACCTTGTAATCAATAAAATAATTCCATTTCTCCTTGGACCTCTGTTGTGATTCTTGCCGTTTCTTGGTACAACAGCAACAAAATCTCAGTGTCATGTCAATCCAAAAGAGATTTTTTTTTACCTGAGATCTGTTCTTAAAACCTTCATTCTGAACACTGAAGCCACATGAAAAAAAAGTCTCATTTACGCTGTGAGTTCAGAATGAGCCTATAAAAGAGTCCCAATATACAATCAGTTCACTTGAAGTGTTTTGTTATTAAAAGAGGTGTCTAAACACCAAAGAGGTGCTACTCATAATTGTCGAGCTGAATGTACACAAGAATATCTGCAGTATTTTATTGGACTTACTGTTTCTAATTATTTCATTTCTAAAAAGGCCATTGTTTCTCTATGTTGTATTAGATTAGTCACCACGTATCAAGATATGTAATTTGAAAAGGTCCCTTTCTGAACAAAGTATATCAATTATGCTTCATTTTTTTTCATAAAAGCAATGGAATCTTTAGTCAGTTGTGTTTCTCTGAAAACTGTATTTGTAGTGGATGGCACTGACGTACCCGAAAAGTCTCTTTCCTCGCAAATGTAGTTAGTTAAGGTTAATTCTAAGGTTATTGAGACTACATAAATGAGATTTGGCCAATGTGCAGGCTTTATAGAATACTGGAACGTTAGTAGGAGAAATTCTTCAGTGAGAGATTTAGATGAACATAAACTTTGATATGAGCCAGTCGTAAAATATGTGGTCTTAAGTAGCTTCAAGTCTTGGAAAGTACTTTTTGATTTCTATGTAGCATCTGGTGTTTCAGAACAACTTCCACGACAGAGGCAGGTAAAGCTTGTAATATAAAGAGTTAAAATCAAATGCTAACAGTTTATTTCATGCTTAATATGGCAGATTACTCTAATGTCAGTCCTGGAGAGAAGTCCAGCAGCTTAGTTAATAATTCCCCAGTCTTGACCACAACATGTTGGTACTAGTCAGCTGATAAGGAGTGTGGACCCATGCAAATAGATTACTAAAACATAATTATGCTTCTTCTTCAGTCTGTACTTGAAATCTCCCTTTGTTCCTATGTGTCAGAGACATTCCAGGGAAAATGCAAAGGGTTGACCGCACGAGGCTCAAGAACTGATATGTTTGTGTAGGGGGCTGGAGTAGTGAAAGTTTTTAAAAGCACTAGATGTTAACGTGATTAATTGTTCTTGAGGTAGAAGTGGAGTCCATAACAGAAACAGCCAGGAGCTTGAACTGTTATGGTTCCTGTACAACTGTATTATAAAGCTGAATCCTCATAAAACCACAACAGCAGGGAAGTTGAGAGGGAGTAGCTTATTTTGTTTAAGTGATTCTGATTACGTAAATCTGGGAAGAGTCCAGAATTATACATTTCCTTGCCATTAGAATTTGCAAATAAATGACAGTTCCCATGAAATATTTAAGTATACTGAAAATTAGGTGTAGCTGTGTGGTATCTATTAGAGGGATAAATTTCCTAAATATTTGCATCAAGGCTGACTCAAATCTTAAACAAGTAAATTAAAAAATAAATTATTTCATTGGCTTTGTTCTTCTATAATCAGATTATGTTTTGTTACAGTTGCTTCCTTAGACAGAGACAAAAAATCACCTTATGTTAGCAAAGTGCTTGTGATGCACCTCAGAGACTGAACAAGGTATGGTAGATGGAAGAATAAAAAGGCACCTAACAAAATAAGCTACTCTCACAATAAAGAATAACAGCACTAAAAAATGAAACTTACTTTGTTTAGTAAATTAATAAATCGATAGAAAAGTCCTAGTGGATATAGAATTTTATCAGTTACAATTGCTAATATTGTATTGCCATTATGGGTAAGGCAGATCACACTATCAGTCTATATTAAGAGTATGAAAAGTGGCAAGACAACCAGGAAATTTTGAACATGTGCTATCTTATAAATAACAAACATGCTGTTCTGCAATGGGAGTGCCTTTCCATCACTTCAAAGTGATTTTATTATTGATTGGGCAGCATTTTAGCTGCTTGAGGGCATTTGGCTGTTACACTCAAGAGCCAGAAGCCGGAGACCTGCTTACCAAGTTAACTGTTAATTCAAAGGTTTTTAGAGGGGAAAGGATAAAGGGGAAGGGAAGTACAGGGGAACACCAAGAAAGAGGTATACTTTTGTATACCTACTGTGCTTTGGGATTCCAACAGAGGGATGAGGGATTCTGAAATAACATCGTATTCATTGAGTAGCTTCCATCCCGTCCACTGAAAAAAGTCTAAATTCATAGGGAAAGCTCATGACCAAAGTGCATCTTTTTGATACAAGGGGATCAAGTTAAGAGAGCATGAATAAATTTGTTTTTGCCAATTTGTGTGTGTACTGAACCATGTAAGTATTATAAAGACTTTTTTTTTTCTTTTTCCTCTTAGCTTTCTCTCTATATAACTAGTCCCTTTACACAAATAAAGCACTGTCTGGATGTGAAGCATGGACACCTTTTAATGCTACATTTTCTCAGATTGCTAATGGGTCTATTTTTTTTTTTAATGTGTTCTATGTATTTTAGTCAGTTAGAAGTCACATCTTTAAATTTAACTGCTGTGACGTAAATCCTTTAATATTCAAATGGAAAACAGTGTATAAAAAGTAGTCCAAAATTCATAAGAAAATAAAGAGTTCTTAAAAACGAACGTTGTCTTTGGCTAGGGAGATGAAATACACGTGATGGAACAGAGCTCCTTTGCATCCTAACATTTCTGTGATTCTGTGCTGCAGGTTCTGCTCTGATTGAAATTAATGTTTTTCCTATCTAGGACTGTATTTGTAGAAATACTTCTGAGTAAGGGAATTAGTCTTCCATGATTATATTTGATTGATTCTTTCTTATCATCATCATCACCATCATCATCATCTTCACCATCATCATCACCTTCATTGAACTTGGATTCAGGAGGCTTTTGGCATTTTCTCTTTATTGAACAGAAACAGCTAATAAAGATGGAAAGCATTTCTGAAATATAAGTGGACATAAACAATAGTATCTAGGCAGATGGGAAAGCTGCAAGTCTATTGATAGTGGGCTGCAGCTGTCTAATGTAGGCAAAGTTGCCATAGATTAGCTTTAAAAGTTCTATTTGTATAATCCTGAACACTTTCAAAGGCATTGAACTAATGGATCAAGGTTTATCTAAATTAAACCAAACATATCTAAGAATATCCGTTGTCTTGTTTCTATTTAGCTACAGCTCAAAGATTTAGTGGTACATCCTTTACCTTTATCTTAATCCTAACTCAGATGTTTTTGTCTTTTCTTGTATTCTGACCTCTTTAAATCAAAGATTCTGAAAAAAACATTGTTCGCTTCGATTTAGGCAAAACACTGTATGGAGGTGTTTTCTTTGTGGAACTACTTGAAGTGAGAAGGGAAAGCCCTGATTTATTCCCTGCAATACACCACATTGAAGGTACTCTGCAAATGGTACAAGTTCATTGCTTCTGTCCCAGGAGCATCCAGGCAATATCCATGGAATGAATGCTCTAATACATCCATACTCTTGCTTTAAGAGGCAAATTCATTTATCATAAGAATTGAATACTGTTACAATGCTTTTTGCTCTGATTGAACTCAGTACTTTCATATTTCACCTTATAAGATTATTATGCCAGACCATTTTGGAACAAGTCTGTCAAGGTAACAAGGACCAGATCAGGTTAGTACTTAGCTAGAACTTTCATAAGGCCTTGTTGATTTAGATTTTAAGCTAGACCCTAAATTTCTATTTAGGCCTGATTCAAATTAAAACCAATCAGATTGAGTTCAGACCTCTAAGTAGCAATGATGGTGTTTTTGTAATTAGGATATAAAATCTGTAATCTGACAAGGTAGGTTTCAAGGGCCCTTTTACAGTGAGACAAATAAGACAATTATTTTTGTCCTTAAATTGATAATGGGGATCATCATAATGCAATGCTTTCATCTAATTACAAACTCAAATGCTCAATTCCAAGTCTAAATATAATAAGAATAATAGGTAAAATAATTTCTCTGTATAAATTTGCAAAATAAATCTAAATTTGAAAATCAAGTTTAGAAAAGCAGGGGTTTTTTAGGATCACTTGCTTTGCATGGACTGCAGTTTTGTTTTGGCCTTTCCCTCAGAATATTTTACTTGATACTAAACTAATTTGTATTTCTTTTTTTCTTCAAAACGTAACTTTCATATTAGCTCTGGTGGCCTTTTAATGTCAGTAGTAAAAACTCTCTTCTTAGCTTCCATGCTCCATTACCTCCTGCACTAGACAGAAATATTACATAGCCTTACGTCAGTGTCAACCCAAGGAGCTGATCCCTGCTCAGCAGGGACTGCAACAGACACCTCTTTGGCAGAGGCTTTGGCAAGCTTCCACATGTGAAGGACCCAAGAAGCTGAAACTGCCCGTCCTGAAACTTGACTGACTCCTACTTCCCATAGCTGAGGACGTCCCATAGTTTGAGTGCCAGCATGCTCAAAAATACTCTCTTTTCCCTGGTTTACCTGTTGGTAAAATCATGAATTTCCTTTCCCAGAATCCAAATCACACTGCTTATCATCCTCTGCTTATCATTCTACCTCAAGGCAAGATATGAGTTTCAGTTATACCGGAGAGATGTATCCCCTATAATCTTTAAAAATCCCAGGGGGCTACACAGACTCCCAAGGAAATAAAACTCTATACTGCACATCCTCACCACTGAAAAGCAAACCTGTATCCTACGTGTTGTGTTTGATTTTAATATCCTTACAATGGGGTCACTAGATTATAACATGGTATTTCAGATGAGCTTTCACCAGTGCCTTTTACATCATTAGTTCTTTTCTTTTGCTCCAAAGAACCTCTTTCTCAAATCATGTAACAGCACATGCCTCCCCCTTTCCATTGTTACTGTTTGTGCTCACAGTCCTCTTTAACCAAGCAAATATACAGGCCACTCTCATTCTTCTGTTTCTTCTTGCCTATTTCCACATTGCCTTTATTCACAGCTTCTCACATTTTATTGTCAGCATTGTCCATCGGGACTTTTTCTGATAATCTTGTTAATGGAAATAGTAAAGTCTGTCTAAATGCAAGCTCCTGAGTAACCCCTTTAGCAATTTCTTTCCAACTCTCATTTCCCTTTAAGGATCATTCAGTACTCTTTTTAAAATTCCATTCTAAACATTGTCTTTTGTAGTTAATTACATTTGTATGTGCTGCCATATCAGGTGCTTTCAAATTAATTACATGTTTAACTTAATTCAAAAAACACGTCAGATTGTATTGCTTTACACTTAACTGCATGGTTTTCAGTATTCATGAAATCTTTACATATTATACATGTTTGATCAGGTGGTCTGTGATTTCTTGGATTTTTTTTTCCCTTTTCTGAAAAATTTATGGTACATTTCTTACCCGTCATAAGTTATCACCACAGACATGTTGAAAACCTCATATTATCATCCGTGGGCCAGTTCTATTTTGGAACAGATGTCACTCAGACTTTTAAAATTCTTTTAAATAACATTAAACTTTGAATAGTGCATCTGTTTCTAGTCTCCATGTCTTGATAAGGATATGACCGAATGAAAGAGGTTATGGAGTAGGCCCAAGAGCATGGAAAAATTAAAAAACCTCTGCATAGTCTCTGCAGGTTTCATAACCAAGCCTGCTCTATTTTTACTTCTTATTACAGCAAAATAGCTGGGTGTTCAGTTACACCTGTTCTTTCCTCTATTATTTTTAGAATATCTCTTTCCACATGGTGTTCCAGTAGTTCTGTTCCTGCACACTGTTGTGCAGGGCTCTGTTGTGCAATGCATCATTTATTTCTCACTGCCATCACACAATCTGTGCACTAAGCATAAACTCCTTTCACTTATTGCATTATCTGCCAGTCTGAATCTCTGTATCTGAACTTGCATTCATTTTCTCCTCCACACATCAGTCTCATGCTCTTCAATATCAAACTATCCTGATTTGTTTTTCCACCTCTGCTTTTCTATTAAAATGGCAGGAAACATTGAGCTATTGTCTCAACTTCTTCTCCCATTTTCTAGTCTGAATCTCTTTCTGAATTAGTCAGTGAAACTTGTTATCCTGATTAGCCATTGTGTGCTGTATCTATCTACTGAGAAATCTTTTTGGCTGAAAACACAGGTGGTAAAACATATCAAAGTTTTGTTTATCAGGTACTAGATAAGCCTCAGGCCAATCCTTTACTGAGCAATTTTGTAGAGGCAACGCCTTAAAGACACAGAGTTAATGATGATTAGTAATTCCATTTAGTCTTCTGCTTTCTTTAAAGAAATCTTGGATGAACAGAATTGATAAGTGCAAACATATCAGAACTTATTTCATATAATTTTATATTAATTTTAATGCTTTTTGGCTTTTAAAATCCTGTTTTATGTTAAATAAAGCATGCTATTCCAGAACAAGTTAATTAAATATTTTGGCAATATGTGTTTGATCCACCATTAAATTTTACTTAACATAAGCAATGGAGTCACTTTCATGTCATCAAAACTTTTAAATATAATTTGTATGCTTTATATATATATTAATCATATGCAGCTGTGACATTAATACAGTACAAAATGTCATGTTTCTTAGGCCTTCTCTGGAGAGACAATTTGATATGAGATGCTGTAGTAACTTAATGAAATATTTTTATTCTGCAGAGCTTGATTTCTGTGGTATTTTAGTAGGCTAGATACTGAATAGTCAGTTCTAATTTGGTTTTCTTCACCTCTTTCTCACAGTATAGTGGTTATTTATATTACAGAAACATAGTAACTTGAAAGTTCAAAAGGAAAAGCATTATCCAAAGAATATTGAAATAGTCCTAAAAATCAAAAGAAAGTGCAAAATACTATTTAGTTTGTACAAGAACAAATTAGGACGTCTCCATTTTGGTTTGTGAGGTGTGATGTAGCAAGTGTGTAAAATACGCTCTAAAGAGTATTTTGCTAAGATCTTTATACTTTCAATGTGAATATAGAGAAATAGGAGTTTTCCATTAGTGAAAAGACTGAAACAATTCAACAGTTAGAGAAACTTTCCAGTAGCTGGCTAAATATGCTACTGGTCCTTACTTCAGATTCCCTTCTGTTTTTCATGCTTTCTGCTAGATAGCAAGCAGATGACACTTCTGAGAAATAGAGTTTTTATCCCATTGTAAGAAAAGTCTACCTTCCTACAATTAAATAAACTGAAAGTTCTGAAGAATTGACTAGAAATATGCCTATAATTTTCAATAAAAAGAGAAGAATTATTCCTTTGGTGCACAAGATGATGGATTTTCCAGACAGAAAGTTTGGAAAACGCTTTTAGTTACTGGTAAAGCTTTCTCTTTCCAATGAAGCCATCTTGGTCTGCCTGTACTACTGTACAGTAAAAGGAAAGGCTACATCACCTGCAGAGGACTCCTTCTCTCTTACATTTCATAACCTCTGAAACCCCTTCCATCAATAGCAGTGGCAAAAAATGCTCAGTGAGCTGCTAACAGCCACTGGGGATCCAGGGAATCCTGCCAGCCTCAACAAACAAAGATAACCCAAACCAAGTACTGAAAATCCTGCTGGAAGTTTGTGCAGCAGTGGCTATGATGTCAACATTGAGACACGCAGAACCCACCAACAAGGGAAATGCCAACTCTACAAAAGGGAAGAAAGCCTTAAACACCTTTGCATACTGAATGCTAATGCTGTGACTTAAAGGTCTATCCCAAAGAAAGGCTACCATTGCCAGCTCAAAGTATGATTCAGGGTAGTCATAACCAAGTAGCTCAAATCCTGCTTTTTTCTGCCAAGAGCATAATGCTGAGTCTGTCTTTTGGAATGAAGTCATTCTGCAGTCTGTGCAGACTTTGTCAAATGGCGTAACGTGAGCCAACAGGAGAAGATGATTTCATTCAGAACACTTGTTCTGCATCATACATGGATTTCTGGTTTGATATATTAGTTTTGCACTACTTCTTAATAATGACGGGAGCTTAAATTCCAGCTTTGTCTTGTAATACTTACACAAGGAGCTGTAGAAGTATAGAAGTATAGAAATATAGAAGTAGATATAGAAGAATATTTAAAATATTACTGCATATAGGACATGTTATATTGTAATTGATGGAGATATCCCCTATATGTAAATGCAGTAAAAAGTGATGGAAAGTATGGTGTAAGAAATGGATGATGTATAAAATATATACAATTTTTTCATCCTCAACATAGAATGCTGAAGAAATTTCCTTTTTCAAATAAAGAAGCATTCTAAACATTTTGAATGTAAATATTATTTATTAATGCCACTTAAATTCCACATTTTTTCCTTTTTTTTTTTGGCCATAGTTGTATGCAGTAATGGAATTCACTGTCTTTGGTGCAACAGTGGTTTGACATATGTACTAAGAAAGTGCTAACAACTGAGGGATTTTCACTCTTGCAATAGGTCTTATGTAAGTTGACGTAGTAATATTAATATTTTTAAAATGTGTACAGTTTGTTTTGTTTACATAAATAGAACACGTATGTTTTTAAGAAATAATGATTTATCATCATATTGGTAAAATATTTTAGGTCATACCACTTAGGACTACTTGATTTTTAAGGTCTTTAGAATATCTGCTAGGCTAATATTATTATACAAGTATTTGAATCACAAAGCTATTTGAATACAAAAGTAGAGGTATTTTGCATACTTAGTCCTTTGCTGACAGAGCTCAGTTCTCTCCACAAGGGCTGATGTAAGGAGCCTGTACTGGAGTTTTCATCCACCTGCCCATTCAGTCCTTGGTTAAGAGGATTAGAGTGAGCAGCTCACAGTGTACCTGAAAGGTCACAAATGATGCCATGTAGCCTCCGACGCAAAAACATCCTTAAGACTTTCTTTCATGGTTAATTTCAATATCACTACTGACCAACTGTTAACTTCTTCCCAAAGAATGTAACATTCCACTTGGGTCAGTCATCTGTCCATCTTTAAGAGACCATGTTGAGCACAAGACTTTTGGTCTTACCTGAAGAAAACAGTCACACACCACGATACTTTTCTTGACACTCATCTTCTTTACTTTTGTAAGACTGCTCAGAATTACTAAGTGGTTGACTCAATGCATTCCTTGTCATCATAATTCACCAAGGGCCTTATTTAAGTTGGTATTCACTAGTGGCCTCATGTTTAAAATCCTATTTGTTTAGTATTCACAAATTGCTTAGTTTTTAATAAATATTACAGAGTTTGTAATCTTTTTCCACCTCTTTCCTTTTTTTTCCATCGAGTTCATATGTAACAATGAGCTAGGTGTGAAACTCATTTGTGCTGGTTTTGGCTGGGGTAGAATTAATTTTCTTCACAGTGGCAGTTATGGGCCTATGTTGTAGATTTGTGCTGAAGGGTTGACAATATAGAGATGTTTTTGTTGTTGCTGAGCATGGTTTACACAGAGCCAAGATCTTCTCTGCTTTTTCTACTGCCATGCTGGGGAGGAGACTGGGAGTGCTTGGGAGGTTGGGAGGAGACACAGCCAGGACAGCTGACCCCAACTGACCAAAGGGATGTTCCAGACTGTATGACATCACACTCAGATATAAAGTGGGGGAAGAAGTGGGGGGGACATTTGGAGTGAATGGTGTTTGTGTTCCCAAGTCACCATTATGTGTGATGGGGCCCAGCTCTCCCGGAGATGGCTGAACAGCTGTCCGACCATGGGAAGGAGTGAATTAATTCCTTGTTTTGCTTTGCCTGTGCGTGTGGTTTTTGCTTTCCCTATTAAATTGTCTTTATCTCAACCCACATGTTTTCTAGCTTTTACTCTTCTGATTCTCTTCCTGATCCTGCTGGTGGGGCAGTGAGCACATGGCTGCACAGGCCTTGGTTGCTGGCTGGGGTGAAACCATGACACCATTTTCACCTCTTTGTCCAATCTGGAAAATGAGGTTTTCAGGTATTTGTTTTTTCAAGCACAAATATGGACCACAGAGGTAAATATGTGTCTTCAGAAACTCTACTCTGACAAAAGGACTAAAAAGAAATACTGTCCTACATCTAAGAAATAATTTCTCAATATGATGCATTATCTTAGGATACTATACTGTAAGATTCCCACTAATATCTTGTTAACGTGACACAGCCTGTCAAGCTCCAAAGATATCTCGATATGAAGGATACCAAACTGAAAACAGTACATTTGAAAGTAACTACCTAGACTGTATTATTTGCCTTTCCGGTTTGAATTAAGTATATATGAAGCTTTGTGTATAACACATATGCAACTAAGGCACTTGGAAGAAAATGGAAAGCAGGCATCATTAGCATTCTCCAGAGTTACACTGTTAACTGCTCAAACATCAGTACAAATGGCATAACTAGCAGAATATATAAAATAGCTCTTTCTATGAAATGCCATTTGAAAATAAAGAGCTGGGAAAGAAGCTTACAAAATGTGTGGCAGTTAAGAAATTGAACTCTCTTTTACTGCAACCCTTAGAACGACTAAAGGCCACCTATTCCTAATTCTCTTGTGGTAACCAGCATTAAAGAGCCCACTGGGTTGTTAGGTTAGGCTGAAGCACTGCATGCCTACGTTATCTCCACGACTTCCCACTCACGACAGCATTAAATTAGCTAGCATTCATTTCAATTAGCAGTGGCTAACGCAACAGCACAATATGCAGTACTGCTTTTGTGAAAATACAGACTTTGATTTTGTTAAAACCTGTACCAATACAGTACACGGACCTTACTGTGGCAGGGATAGCAAACTACTTTGAGAATTACCCTCTAAAAGGGATGTAGCTTTTTAAGGAAATACCCACCCAGGTTAAGCAACATTTGGACATTTTTATAATTTGCCTTCCTTTATATCAGAAATGGAAAGCTCTGGTTGTCAGACGATTTCATCCATCAAAGGCATTTATAGATTTGCATCTATACTTTGAGGGACAATAACAAAGCTAATATATTTTTCCCTGGGGTATTATACACACCAAATGTTGCATTTTTCTCCATGCACACATTTACAGATTTTAGCAGAGTATAGAAACAGTGGGATTTGGTCCTCCTGATAGGTGAAATTCACTTTGTTTCACAAAGTTTGCACACCTTTCAGGACTTACTGGAAAAAGTAAAGTAAATGATTATAAAGGTTTGTCTTTAATACTGCCTACTATGAACAAAGGCACTTTACACCAGGATTTGTGAATGTTCCCTCTCATTCACTGACCGTAGTCAAGTACAAAGACTTAATTACTTCTACCTGTGGAAGAAATCCTGATCTCAGTTAACAGTATTAACCCGGGTTTCTGAAATACTCTTGGTTTATGCTGAATTAGCCAAGAAAAGAATTTTTTCCTATTACTGATAATTTAATATTCCATATCATTATTTCCACTTCTCTGTAACTAATAGTTTGGAGTTTTCCTGCATTTCTTTTAAAGGCATATAAAATTAATAAATAAATAAATAACACACTAGGCTGTGCTTATTTTTTTGTCTGCTACGGAAGTTGTTTAATGTGACATTTCAACAGACTGAAAATTTTCATTTTCAGTGTGGTTGAGCCTAAATATATTTTCAAAGGAAAGAAGATTTTGGGAAGGAGTGGCAGTCATCTCAAAACTGAACAAGTTATGTACTTTCTGAACTAGTACTTACTTTAACCAAAAAGTGATGAAAAATCTGAATTCTTGGATAGTCAGAAAATAGTTTGTGATATTCAGTTCAGTGCTGTCTCCCCGGTTTGAGTTTGGTTTTTAGTGCAGCAGGAGGTAGTATTTTTGCACAGAGAAACCTCGAGTTGACACAGGCTGTGAAGAAAACTCATTGCCTGATAAGGGGAATAAATGCAGCATTTAATTGGATTGCATTACATTCTTAAATAATGTGTGCCTTTAAAAGCCTCCTATGTATCACAAAGCTATCATAATTTAGGTATTAAAAGTTACTGTCAAAAGTCACATCAAATACTTTACAAGCACGACAGTACAGTTCCCCATTAGAAGAGGTGTTTTCCAAAGTGAGGGAACCTTTCATCATATCTTTTTCTTTCTTAGTGGTATTAAAGACTTTAATTCAGTGTCATTTGAACCTGGCTTTCAATTTTGCACTTCTGGAGATCATCCTGTCCAACACCTTGTTGAATGCAAGTTCAGCTACAGCAGGCTGCTAAGGGCTGTGTCCAGTTGGAATTTGGCCATCCTCAAAGATGGAGACTCCAAAACATCTCTGGGCAACATCCTCCAGTATTCATTCACCTTTACTGTATGATTTTTTTTTTCATCACCAACTAGAATTTCCTGTATTTCAATTTGTGCCCGAATACTTTTCTCATTTACTTTTCTTATCATATTCTGTGAAAATCTATGTTTTTCTTTTTTTGAACATTCCTATTGTAATGCTCAGCTCATCTGTCTCTCATATTTCCTCTTTTTCCCCTTTTCCCTTTAAAAACTCACATAATATTTAAGTGAATATCAGCTGCTCCATTTTTGTGGCTTAAATGAGTAGTATAGAGAAGCCTACTGCACACTAACTGGGCAATTTTATAATTACCTGAAACCATCTAGAATGTAATCTCTTCAGGCACCTGCTTACCCAGGTTGGAAGACAAATTCATGTATAATGCACTCCTACAGAAACAGACTGTTTTGATTTCAACTGGGAAATAAGCAGAAGCAAGTGAAGCAGAAGCAGAAATCTCATATTCATGCCAATGCAGCTACATGTGAACATCTGAGAAGAATATTCATTATCCAAGCAACAGACCTTCGAATACAAAATTATTCATGAGCTATCAGTGTGTCTGGAAATACAGCTTTAATAGACACAACCCACCTGCAAAGCTGAAGGACTCCTCATGTGCAGGATGAATAATCCTGTTTGCACTGAAGCAAAAACCAGCTGAGTATCTAGGCTTCAGTTCACTGGAAGTGATGCAGAAAGCTTTTGCCTTATTTTTTAAGGTTACATATGAACAGGTATATTACATAACCAAAGCGTAACATTTAGATTAGTACATGTGGCCACCACAGCAGTTCTGTGGTTGTTTTTTATTGCTTTGAGATTAAATTAGTTTAAAGGCAAATGGTTCCCAAATGCATTCCATAATGGCTAACTTTAAATATTTTAATTTCCACATTTTCATTATCAACTCCAATTACAAGAAAGTTTTAAGCCTGTCTGTGTGAAGTGACATTACGCGTCAGGCTGCAAACATCAGCACCCCAGCTCTGCTGCCAAAGGCCCACATGCTGCTTGGTCCAGTCACTGGTTGGAGTCTGGCTTTTGGGGTCTTTTGGTGTGTTTGCCTCTGTGCCTGTGTGGGGTTGCTGGTGGAATCACCGTGTGCTGGGATGGAGTTACTCTCCATAATAGGCAGTAGGGTGCTGTGGTTTAGACTTGTGACCAAAGCAATGCTGAGACACGTGTTTTGGCTGTTGCTGAATAGGGTGGGCACAGTGCCAAGGTCTTCTCTGCTTTTCACTCATCCCCTTTGAGTAGAACGGGGGCACTAAAGAGCTTGGCAGGGCTCACAACCAGCAGGTGACCTGAACTAAATAACCAAAGAGATGTTCCATGCCATATAGTGCTCTGCTCAGCAGTAAAAAGGAGAGGAACGAGGTTAAGTTGGCTATCTTTCGCTTGGGAACTGGCCATCCACTGGCCTGCCCATGGGAGGTGGTGAGTGACAGCCACTGCCACACTTCGTTTCTTCTTTCTTCTTTCCCGTCTCTCTTTATTGAATTCTTTTCACCTTGACCTGTGAGTTCTCTTGCTTTTACTCTTCCTTTCTTTTCCCTTGTTCCACTTGTGTGGGTAGCTGGGGCGTGAGTGGCTGTGGGGTGCTTAGCTCCCTACTGGGGCTATCCCACAGCACACTGTATACAAACTGGGCAAGACTGGCGAGATCTGCCCTGAAAGATCACTCAGCCCATGTCCCCATCTCAGAGATAACCAAAGAGCTCTCATGTGGTAATACTACAGGACAAAGCTGGATGTGGCCAGTGATCTAAGCATAAAGAAGGTCAAAAACTCTGCATAACTTCTACATCACTCCATAAAAATAAAAAAATAATCTAAAAATATCTGAAGTTTGCTTCTCAAAAAAAAAAAAATCTCAAAATATAATCTCTTTAAGAAACCACCCACAGTGCTGAATGTCAAGATAAACATGCCTGGGCAATTTCACATGCAATTGAATGGACCATCCTATTACTAGAGTAAAAATGGCACTAATACATTGGTACCAGGACTGAAAGACAGAAAAATATTTTTGTAAAAATGTGCAATAGAAAATATTTATAAAAGCTACACTACAAGCTAACCCTTTGATTTTGTACTCACTACTTCAACAAAAAGAACTGCCTAAGAGAGCAGAAATTCGCCTAGGAAATGGCATAAGGCTTAACAAGAGCCTTCAGTGAGGGAGAAGCAAAGTGTGACTAGTCTGAGGTGAGATTTCCAAAAACGGACTCATTATGGCCATACACGGAAAGACACAAACGGTGAGTTTCTCACCATTCACTGAAAACACACGCGTCTCTTAGAGACACCAAGCAGCCTACCCAGAAAGCCAATCCCACGCTGAGTTGCAAGTTCACCTTCCCTTCTCAAGTTTCATGGCTGATTCCTACATGGGTACTTCCACTTGTCTGAGAAGCCAGGCATGGAAGACCACTGGCACTCATGGCACTCTCTCAGAGCTGTGCAGACACTTGATTTCAGTAAGCAGAAGCCCATGTAGCCATGAGGCACGGGTCTGATTGACTTAGGAGTTAGCTTTCTGCCATATGACTACGATTCTTATAAAATGGATATATATACTTTATCGCAAGTTTTAGACAAAACATACATCCTTTACTCCCAAATAACTCACAGGGATAGAAATATGCTCAAAATAAGGACATGAGCTGATAACTGGGATCCACTGAAGTAACTGGCAAAAGTCCCTTAGTGTTCAGAAGCAGGAGAAAGTCTTATTTTGTATGGATGTAAAGCTGGTAACCAGGTTACACCACAGGAGAAATTAGCAAAGAGTAAGTGGGAATTTAAGCAACAGTCTTTTGGTTTCAGATATTGATTCATCAAATCTTCCCTCCAGCAAAAGCTTAAAAGCAAATCCATGTTTCTTGAGCCGCTGCCCTAACAGGTATTCAAAGCTGACCTATTGTTGGATTTGGTGATAAACTAAACTAAAACTGAAATGAATTTAAGCAAAGGCTGTGGGTGGCTGAAGCAGGGAGATGTGATTCACCTCACATGTAGTCAGGCTCAGACTATGTACCAGAAATCCCCTGATGGATTCAAAGATGGAGTTTTAAACCTTTCACTTTAATAGAGTGTCACAGACCCTGTACACACTGCCAAACAAAATGCTGAGCCACATTCAAACAAGGTGGCAGGAGCAGGGTCTAGGGAATGGTGCAGCTACTAACCAGCTCTCCTACCCACAATTTAGCAATGTGGAGCCACATCACTGAAGGCTTGTTTGGCTGCTGTAGCCCTCCCAAGCTGCACTTCTCCATATCCATTATGCATCACATTAATGATGCTCTGCGGTTATTTACCATCATTTCCACCAGCTTGGTGATGCCATATTATATCAAAGAGATATTTGTCCCTCTGATAAATTTATGTCTGAAATGAATATTAAGAATCAAATTTGTCTCAATAAATATCTATAGCAGCAGCTATGAGAGACCAGTTTCATAACACTGCTCCAAGTTGTCTTGGCTGTGGAGCAGGAGACAGGAGCACAAATAAAACTAAGATATGGAGCTGACCCACCTCTACATTACAGCAAATTTATGTTCATAAAAGAACACATGTTCTCTGAAAGCAAATTCTACTTCTCTTTTTTCCAAAACTGAGAATGTCAAAGTTTTGTCATGTGCTATCTCTTGCCTGCCCCAATAAACTCAAAATAAGCAAAAAACCCCAAACCCAAAACAGAACCAAAAAAAACACACAAGAAAACCCTCGTATAGTGAAACTGGAACAGAAATGTAATGTTTTAGCCATGGCACATGTATACAAGAAGAGAGGCAATGATACTTTAATCTGTAATGTCTATATAAAACATTTATTTTTAAGCTCTATAATGGTATTATAGAAATACATAGAATATTTTATAGTGTATTTTAGTGTACTCACTGTGAAAATAACACATTTAAGACAGGTATTCTTATGTCCAAACATTTTAAATATATGCACTTCTTTGCTTTGCAGTATTATGTTACTCTGAAAAACAAAATATCAGTATTTTATTCTTTGCTCCTTGCCAGAATCTTCTCATTAGGATTTCCCTGGGTCATCTTGGGTGCTCTCTGCTGTGGGATATTTTATAAAAACCACGAGAAGTCCGTAGATTTGTAGATTTCCTATATTTGCTTGCATTCATGTCTAGTGCACATCGCTTGCCGTTCAATCCTCCAAGTGCCTTCTTCGTAAGTACAGTGACATATAGTGCATTCATCAGTTTTCACCTCCCGGCCTGCTGGAATGACAAGGGTTTCTGCAAAGCAGTTCGGGCCTAAAAGAAGGAGAGAGTTCATTATGTGACACCCACAGCACACTGCAATCCATCCTAGCACAATCCTAGACCTGGGCATGGAAAACCTCCCACAGAGTGAGTAACGCTGGGCACACTGAACAAACATGGGCATCGTGTACGAGGCATAAAAGCAGCCAAGAATGCAAAGACCCTGCCCTCCAAAGTGGCTGGAGGTTTCTGGTACGGATTGTCCCTGCCTTCCACATGGGAAGGTGCAATAAAACCTTTTGCAACCTGCAACTGTGCCAGAGACCTGGGCACACACTGATGGTGCAGATGAACACAGATTGAAGCTAGAGAAAATGCCAGCTGTTGATAATTCAACAGTCCTACTGTAAGCTACTAGAGAACCACTTACACATTTTATTACTTTTTTCCCACAGGAAACAAGCATTTTAGTTTTTGTAGTAATCATAGTATCACATTAGCTCCCTTTCTTTTTCCAGCAGAGTGGAATAGCTTTAGCCTCTTCTGAGTGAGCACACTTTTCATGTATAAAATGAAATATTCCATTTTATGTAAGTCAGTAAGTCTACAAACGCCCCTTTTCATAGTACACTGAAATCACTTCATTTCCAAGGATGAAACAGGAGAAAAACCCACCAGCACAACATTCCGAAGACCGGTCTGGTTCTTTCAAAAAGCAGAAGGCTGTGAGGGCTGTTTTATCTATATTTATGTCAAAAAAGAAGTCTATTTCTGCCTTGAAAATCCACATGCACTTGCGGAGCAGCATTAAACTCTCCAACCATGTATCTATCTGCTGATATGCCCCCAGTGGAACTCGGCCCTTCCATTTAATGAGCACACACGGCAGCTGCTCAGGCACAGCCTAGCCACTCCACAGCACTTTGACACCACTGTCATCAGGGCAGGATTTGTAGCAGGGGCCAGGATACACTGATCTGATACTGCTGAAATTCTTCAAGGCTATGGATGCACAAAGCACTTGTTGACTGCCTGCCTGTTTACCATATGAATAAATATATCCCACATAGGCTCAGTCTTCCACTGCTAAGGGTTTACTCCAAGACCAGCACCAAAGAGCACGGCTGCTTCTTCTACAGAAATGTAGCCCACCTCCTGGGCCACGCATTTTAAAGCACAAACCAAATAGTTCAGAAATCAGTTTCAATAGTTGTCTCTTTGAAACAGGTTATGTCTTTGTGTGCACACAACAGCCTGAGAATTAGATGCCAAATTTGCCATAAAGAAAGCCTTTCCTCACTGAAGAGTTATCTCTAGAAGAGACCTGCAAGACTTGCAGAAATTTGCTTCCCCAAGTGGTACCCCTTAATGCTCTGAATATTTAAGCCCATACTTTGTTTTCATAGAATCACAGACTGTACAATCATTAAGGTTGGAAAAGACCTCTAAGGTCATTGAGTCCAACTGTTAACCCAGCACCACCATGTTCACCACTAAACCATATCCCCATGTGCCACATCCACATATCTTTTCAACACTTCCAGGGATAGTGATTCCACCATTTCCCTGGGCAGACTATTCCAGTTTTGGAACTGACTTGACAATTATCTTCAACACGTGGCTTCTTGCACAATTTTGGGTGACTTCCTGCCCGTTTGGATACAGAATGTGCAGCAAAATAGAGCATATCTCATGTAAAATCACCGACTTTACTGTCCTAATGTTACTGTGATACTACTGTGTTTTCAGTCCCTCCATCTGTCCATGCAAAGTATTACTGAGCTGGAAACACTGGAAGGAGGACTTTTGGGGTGGAAGCAATGCTCCTGAGTCCCCACTGCACACTGGGAGGTGCCCTGGGTTTCAACCAAGATAAAGCAGAGCTCACTATGCTGTCCTCAGTGTTTAAAATATTTGAATGTTGATCTGTATAGTTCTGTTTCAGTGAAATACATATTCTTCTTGCACCTAATAAAGTTTTATCCCAAGATGAGTTCACCTGCACATTAGGTAAAGATACCTGGATGTTTTGCATGCTGGACTGTAACAGCCCCATGATTTACAAAGCTGTATGATATAAAGAGTTAAAATATTAAAAGCAGAATCTACTTTCCATAGAAAATTTGTATGAAACCTGCAAGACCACTTGAAATTTAAACACTATTTGAAAGAAACCGGAGGAACAAAAGTGATGTCAATCTCCTGTACAGGATTTATTTCATTCTGGAAAAGCAAATGTTATAGGTTATACTTGGTTATAAAAACCAACCAGGGAATGAAGTAAAAAGGGTGCAACACACATAATATAATTCACTCGGATTCAGCATGTAAATGCCTCCAGTCACAATTAGCAACACTTTAATGTCATGCGTGACGAGTCCTTTTTACATCAGATAATTATTTAATATAAAGATTCAACAAGTTAGACCTCAACTGCTAAACTATTTTATATGGGGCAAAGTCATTGCTTTGGTAAATCCACAGAAGAGCAATAACCATCTACCTGGGAAAGGGACCTGAAAAAAATAAATGGCAGCAACAAATGCTGTTTTAGTACCATGGAACTTTTCCTTAGAAAATTGCCCATTTTCTGGTTCTGCTTTTGCACCCATCATTACAGTAACTGCAAATCTTGCATCGTACTTAAGCTGACAACAGTCAAGTGGCATCCTTGCCCTCACCTTTTTCTCTGCAATATCATGCACAACATTGTGGGTAATGTTACAGAAAAGGTCATCAATGAAAAGGCTGAACTGACTGGATTACTGCAACATCATGCACATAAATGTCAGTGCAATATAGTGTCCAAACACGGGAAAATAATTCCACAACTCTCCTTTTATTATTTCTCCAAACTCTCAGACTTCTAGGGAAAATAGCTCTGAGGTTCACCCCAAACCCTCATTCGATTTTGAAGCTGCATGAGCTTGTCCTGGCTCTTGGTGTCCTGTGCCTCCCTTCCCACCAGGCAGGGAATGCTTGTCCCTTTCCTCTTCCTCTGAGGAGCAGTCACAGAACCCAGACTTACATGGCTAGACTGATGTGCAGTGATGGGGTATATGTGGGACAGCACTGGTGGGACCCTTGGTTAAGGGCTGCTCTGGCTCCCCTGTGCCTCCAGCAGCCCTGCCCTGGCCCCTGCCTGTCACACAGTCACAGAATACTCTCAGCTGGAAGAGACCCACAAGGATCATCAAGTCCAGTTGGAGGGACAGTGATGATGAAGCTGCTAATGATTCTCTGCCAGTCTAAAAGGACAGTAGGGGAACTGAGGAATGGATGATTTTGAACAGACAGTGGGAAGGCCAGGAGGCACAGCAGGCACACAAAGCCTGGTTCTGAAAGCCACTGAATGCCATTTCCTCAGTCTCCCCTAGAAGAGGGAGGCAGAAATGTGTTTCCTCCACATTCAGAGTGGACGAGTTGCCCCAATGGCAAGGCATTTGCTGAAACTACTGCTTTACTTAAAACTGGGCATTTTATATTGATATAGCAAGATTTTCAAGAGGTGAGCCATTTTTGAGTTTCCAAGTTTGCAAAATGACCTGGCTTAGCACATGAAAAGCATTTCCGAGTGAATCGTGGCTGTTCCAACCCCACAGCAGCAGTGGCCTTTCTCACTAGATGCTGCTGCTGCAGGAGCAGTGAATTTGTTCACCTTAGTCTACAAAGGAGGTTGCCTGCTTTCTGAGCTCCTTCTTGACAACATCACTACTCTGCCCAACTTCAGCACCTGGTACTTGCTCAGTGCAGCACTGGCTTGTTTGCTGTGCAGTATAAACCTCCGGGCCCCATCCCCAACTGTGTACACTTATATAGCTCTAAGGCAGTCAGTGGTGCTGCACTTCTTCACAGCAGATGAAGATCTTGCTCTATCACTCTTAAACCTGGCAGAAAATTCATTATGACATATTGTATCAATTCTGAGTACAGCTTGAAATTTACCACGACATCGTTTGTTTTCCTGAAGTATACAACTGGTGCTGTCAGACTCCACTCGAGCCATACCATGCTGGTATCAGCACAGATTTCTTTCCCAGGGCTAAGGCACAGTTGCTGCCATTGCAGCGATGTCTCAAAGCAGCAAGTTCAGTGCAAATCTTCGGTTCTCACACTGAGCACCAGACTGGCATGCAGCTCTTGGCTTCCCTGCATCTGAAACACTGAATCCTAGCTTCCAAAAGCAATGTTTTTACTGGGATCTAAAGAAGGAGGAAGGCAGATTGAATGGTTAATTCACTGAGCAGTTATAAAGAGATCCTCATCTTAGAAACACTTAAAAAATGAAAAAAGTTTCAAAATATTATTGGGGTAAACACTGCTGTTGTAATTTTTTTTTTTTTAAATACTTACACTGGTCCTGTGGAAAGTTTCCAACAACTTATACACTATGCTTCAGCGTTGACAAAGGCAACAATCTAATTAAAATGCAAATTTTGTTATCTCAGAAGGAAACAGCTGATGCCAATTCTCAGTAGAGAATGCCCAAGCCACTCACCTACAGAAGCACCTGTAACCTTGACAACCTCAGAAGCGCCTCTCTGAAACTCCTCCTCCCCTCCTTCCACAAAATCACAGCTGTATGTCACGGAGCTGTTCCTGTTTCCTCTTCCTCCTGCCCTTGCTTTTGTATGGGCACATGTTCTAATCAGTTAAAAAAATATGAGATACAGCAATTTGGTAAATCACAATTGAATCAACTGTTTTCATCATGCGTTAAACCAAATCATGGACAAAGAAATCTGTTCAACTGCAAGTTAATGTGCTTGCCTGGAGAATAAGTCACAGCAGATTTTTGCCAATTAAAACTACAGTGACAACCTCTGTAATTCAACACTTTGATGTAAGACTGCTTTGGGCTCTAGTTTGTACTAAACTTCCTCACAGCTGCCCCTCTAATAGCTCCTTGCAGCAGTCAAACAGGCCACTTCCAAGGCACCTGACAGCAGCCCCATCTACCCTGACAGTTTTCTGGCACTCATCACTGGCATCACTCATTCTGGCATCATTCATGTGGTATTAGAGCACTTTGTAAACTGCATAACTTCAATATTTAGCTTACCCCCCTGGCTTTATTTACACTTTTTTTTTCATTTTTCATGGAGACAGTTCCAACAGTTAAAATGTGGAAAGACAGATTTCCACTTTGCCCTGAAAGTGTTGAGAACCATGACAATATACAAGAAGGAGCTGTGCTGAGTGAGATCAGAGGTCCACCTGCAACAGCAGCAGCCAGAAGGAGATGCAGGGGGAGGTATACAGGGACAGAGCAAGCACACATAACCAGCTTCCAGCACTGTCTGAATCAGAAATTTGGTAAATGGCTCCTCCTTGCTGAGTTAGTGGAGTTAATGGATGGAGTTAAAATGTTACTTTATGATTAACCTCTCCTGTACAGTAGCGCAGTGATATTTCCTGTTTCCCTTCCTATTTTCCTCCTACTTCCTGACATTCACTTTTCTGTTGTGACCACAGATGAAAAAGTTGAGTTGATGTTTTCATT
The DNA here is from genome assembly GCF_020740725.1 of Corvus hawaiiensis. Taxonomy (NCBI): domain Eukaryota; kingdom Metazoa; phylum Chordata; class Aves; order Passeriformes; family Corvidae; genus Corvus; species Corvus hawaiiensis. Next base: position 85,881,673 of record NC_063213.1, on the reverse strand, counting down.
ACAGTTACGAGTTTTACATCAGATAGAAATTTTATAGAAAAAAACGTATCACTGCACTCAAGTAAAATCTGCTGCTGCCTCTGTTACATAAAAGTTTCGCTGTCCAGAAATGCTACTTGACAGTCTTCCATGTACAGCAAGAGAGTTTCTGTTGCTCAGTAATTCCAGGAACATGCTGGGGAAAGCAAAGCCTTCCCTCCCATCTCTCAGATCTTTCTTCTTTCTGATGTTTCAAGACTTCCTTCATTGCAGATGCCAGGGAGACTAATGAAACACTGAGCTGGAAAACGTAGCCAAGCTACCTGCCTTCATTTCAAGCTGTCTACTGCTGCCAGTGACCTGGGATGCCACAATACAAAGCCAAGGACATTTTGGCAGTTACACTGGGGAGCTAGGACAGCCAAGGGCCAAACCATGGACAGATGTTGGCTGTGCCTGCTTCCCAGTGCACAGGGACACAAAGCCCCTTCTCACCTGCTTAGATATTTGAGATAGGTTTTTGAAACATTCTAATGTGGCATGGTGAGACACTAAAACAAGGCTGCTGTGCCACGTAGCACCACAACAGAAAGATTTTTGAGATACAGGCATTATCTCCTCGTCCCTCTCAAATCTAATCACTTTCTCCAGAGATGGTATCGGTACCTACTTTGTGTCCTGTCAATCTCTAATCTCTTCTAAAGAGTCTGTATCTCCCTGACTTGATTTTGTTTCCCTCTCACATGGATGTGTGTATATACATAATACATCTAGCTCCTGCGAAATGTCAGGTCAGAAGATAAAGCACAAAGAACAGCTGGTAAAAGGAGTCTGTGACCAGGATTACAGCAGACTCTCATTCTCTCACAAAGGTAAGTTCATCATCCCTGCTACTGTCATGATGCTGGTTTCTCCCAGTCTATCCCAAACTTTTACTTGCCTCAGTAGCTCTGAACACAACTGAACCAAGTCCAGTTTCAATTTTCAATTACAGAAGAAGGATTCAGGTAGACCCAATTTTAAAAGCAATTTGAGACCCTGAAAAACCATGTACTATTTCCATAGTTTATCAATGCTTTAAGATACTGGCAGCCAAAGAACCATGGCAGATATCCTAACAGACTTCCAATAAATGTATGTGTATATGACAAGGAAAAGCAAAATAAAAGTATTCATCCGTTTTGTGATATTTCCTAGCTGCTTTGGGAAGTAACGAAAAAACAGTGGGTGCAAAATGCAACCTTCCATGAAAGCATCATATTTTTCATTCTATACAGAACTTTGGTGATTTTAAGAATAATAAAACCCCTCCCTCTGTTAGGGCCATATTTTTTAGATGCATAGGGAGCTGACAGATTGGAAGAAACAATCAGCATTTTGCCATCTAATTTAGAAGGATGTGTATAGCAGTGTCTGCTGTGAGTGGACAGACAGAAGAGAGCCCAAGGAAGCTCTTCCGTAACTAAAGAGGGTGACCATGTCATCAGTGGCACTGCTGTGACAAAGTGGGTATCAAAGCTATGGCACTTGCTGTAGCCTACGTGTGCCTCTGTGCGTGCATGTGCTTTAATCCAGAACATAAACCAGCTCTAATCTACTTAAGAGCTGGGTTTTAATGTTCTGCTGATGAGACTCGCAAGCCCTGTTTACAACCATGTTCCGTTGTTTTACTTTCTCATTTACCATGTGTGACAGCAGTACTGATGAGTGTTTTATTCTGCCTCCAGTCCTAGAAATTGGAGTAGTGTCCAAAAAGACCCACAGAACATGAAACAATGCCACCACAGCCACTGGACTGGTCCTTTTCACTACTGCTTCTTCCCAGCTCTGATTCTCCATCACCTTGCACTTGGTGGTGATGTTAGCATCCCTGGAATGACAATGCCAAATTCTACCGAAACCACTGACAACGCCAGTGCTACCACTACCAAAAAGGGCTGCAGAGTTTTGCACAGATAGAAATGGCCTGCAGGAAGGGAACAGTCTGCAACCTGCCACTGCTGCTGTCTCCTTAGATTTTCAGGTGTATCCAGTGAGCTGCATTTCAGATATCTGCTTTTTGTGTACTGAATACAAAGAAGCAAAGGAGCATCGAACACTACACAATCCAATACCACATGAGCCAAATAGAAAGCCTTGAAGCATAAAGGGCTCAATTAAACATGAGGCTTGACTGCCATAAAAATAAACTGCATCAAACAACATCCTTTATCAGAGAAAATACAGAAATACTCAAATAGGCTACTTAAAATGGTCTTCAAGGTTCCTGGGACTTGTAAAGGGACACTGTATTCTATCCAGAAATGGCAACAATTAGACATGAGCTGAACACTGTGGATATCTCACAGAAAATTACATAAGCACTTAGAAGCCAGCAAGCTGTGCATCGATTTTAGGCTCAGCTTTCTTGCAGATCTGTCACAACCCTGATGATTAGGAAATTAGAGACATCGGGCTTGAATGTATGGAGAAAAACCATGTCAGATGCCTGAGATAGCAAAGAATCACAGAATTTTTTATGTTGAAGAAGATCTTTAAGATCATTGAGTCCATACGTTAACCCAGTACTGCCAAGTCTGCCACTAAACCGTGTCCCCAAGTGCCACATCCACAGGCCTATTGAATGCTTTCAGGCATGGTGACTCCCCTGTTTCCCTGGGCAGCCTGTTCCAATGCCTGACCACCCTTTCATTAAGAAATTTTTCTTAATATCCAATCTAAACCCCCCCTTACACAACTTGAGGCCACTTCCTCTCATCCTGTCACTTGTTACTTGGGAGAAGTGACCCGCACCTGGCTACAGGCTCCTTTCAGGTAGTTTTAGAGAGTAATAAGGTCACCCCTGAGCCTCCTTCTCCCCAGACTAAGCAACCCCATCTCCCTCAGCTGCTCTTCATAGGACATGCACTCTATACACCAGCTCCATTGCCCTTCTCTGGACACACTCCAGCACATCAATGTCCTTGTAGTGAGGGGCCCAGAACTGGACACAGGATTTGAGGTGTGGCCCCAATGCTGAGCCCTGGGGAACACCAGTAGTGACCGGCTGCCAGCTGGATGGAACTCCATTCACCACCACTCACTGGGTCCAGTCATCCAGATGCTTTTTTACCAAGTGAACAGTGAACCAGTCCAAGCCATGAGCAGCCAATTTCTCCAGGAGAATGCTGTGGGAGGAACAGTAAATCTTGAGGGCTGGCACTCCTTACCCTGCTTAGCACCGTCCCTGCCTGCTGGGACCAGGTTACACTTGCAGAAAGCTGCCTGCCTGCACTCCCTGCAGCTCTCTCTCTGCTCCACCCTGCACCATCCAGACTGGACTGTGAACCAGCCTGGGCTAAAGCCAGTCTGGAAGAGAGCCTGGTGGTTTGGTCTGGGACATGACCTGTGTGCAGCATTCTGCAGAGGTGCTTGCAATGGAGTGGGGCCCAGGGAGTGCATGGGAGTAGCACTGGCTACTTGGAAATTACTTCTGAAGCCCAGAGAGGGCAGTCACATCTAAGAAAACAAACCGAATCATTGCTGGTTTTTCCCCGTTACAGAAACTGCAGAAGAACTGCCACGCACTGTGGTGACTGGCAACAGTGATGGGGCAGTCTGTGGCTGCAGCAGGGTGAGACGCCTGCCTGCCCCAGCACTTCTAGCATTGGAGCTTGAAAACCCTGCTGTTGAGGTTAATGGGGCTAATGCTTCCCTTTCTTAAGCTGTTTATTCATCCCAGTGACCCTGCTGTGCTTGGCAGGATAACTGCGGACCTGCTCAGCACTAAGACATCTTTGCACTGGGAACATCAGCTTACTCTTCAGATTAAGCAAGCCATGCCTTTGTTGAAAGATCCTCCACAAGTTATCCTAAAAAACTGTTATGCAAGTTTAAACAGATTCTGCTCTTCTAAAAGCACATGATACAGGCCAGTAACTGAATGCCTCAGAGATTTGCTGCAAACACTGTAACTAAAAGCACATTTTAATTAGCCAAAACACTGCAGCACTGGTGGGCTGTAGTGTCTATCAGACAGGTTAATTAGGTCGCTGAGAAGCAGTCAGTAACTTAGGCAAAAATGCACATACAGTCAGGATTTTATATGTCCTGAAACACAGGCTAAATGCAGGATAATGAAGGATAAGATTTAGAGAATTATTTTTGGAAAATCCCTAAAGACTTCAACTAAATCAAAAGCTAAAGTGGTACCAAAGTACAGTAGGAAGAAGAATCTAAATCAGTATATTTTTTAGTCACTATAAATCACTGGCTAGCAAGACTACAATATGAGAGGATGGCCAGTGGCTACCTACTACTACAAGGAATTATTCAATCAAACCAACAAAACATCATCAGTCAAGCATCAGCCATTTTTCACTACATTTTAGAATAAACACACTGAATACAGTTAAACCAGAGGTTATCTTTCTTACTGAGAATGATTTATAACAAAATCCTGAATGTAGTATCCTTCAAGTCCTGATACACTGTCACAGCAGACAGTGACAACTCTCCCAATTAAACAGTCCCCTTGCAAGTTTAGGTGTTGTATAAAAGCTTGGTTTGGCTTTTTTGTTGTTATTTTAGGTTTTGTGTCATCATTACTGATCCTTTCGGGCTTCTTTGTTTTAGTTGTGATCTTAGGGGCTTGTATGCACAGACAGATTTCTAGCCTCTCTTCACTAGAGCTGGTTTGCTCTGGTTGTAGGGGTACAGATGTACCTAACGTGCCTCCCTCTAGGTAATCTGCTGCTGAAGTGATACACGCCAACGAGCAAGAAGTGTCATCACTGAAGGAGCTGCATTTTGGGATCTCAGACACCTGTGTAACCCTCTCATACAGGCGAGCTGTGAGCAAAGCTGACAGCTGCAGAAAGAGGAAGCAGAGGTTAAGACTCTTAAAGGGAATAAAGTTTGTGCAGTAACAGAAATAAGTGGTCTGTCCCATCTGAACTGCTCAGCTTTCTACTTGAAGACTTTGGCCCTGTGGCAGTTTCTTGACTGTATCTGTGATTTTTGTGCTTATTTTATCCATTTCCTTTAAGTTATAAAAGGTAAATACCCAGCCAAGATGAACCCCAGCACAACTGTTATTTAAAACATTAAAAAACCCAAACAGTTCCACAAAGGACTTTCTTCAGTATGGTCAGAAGACTGACCACCTTCTTTCCCTCTTCTACCTTTCTCATTTAGAATGTTTCCAGTAATCTTCCTCCTAAAACCAGAAAAACAGTACCCTTTCTTACAGGAATAGAAGTGTCAGGGATTGGTGCCAAAGAATGAATTACAACTGTTGGCATGTCACACATCGTTTTAAAATACAATGAATTCTAACAATGTCCTTTGCTGTGCATTGTTAGCTCCATTGACTGAAATAAAAAACTGTCCTTGTATAAAACAGCTGTAATGCATGGGAACCAGAACAGGAAAATGAAGAACCTGTTTAGTCACCAGTATTAACAAATTATTTCTATCTTTGGGTGTGAAAATTTACAAAATATACAGTTGTAATTGCTAGTTGTTTTAATGTCATATTTTTACTGTGTGAATATACCTGTAAAGAACTGAGTTTTTAAGGAAAAATTCCGTATCGGCTAGTTTTAATATGTACCTAAGTTACTCGACAACAGAGAAAAATCACAGTATTTTTATGAGCAAAAGAAAGGTTATACTTTGCCCTTCATGCTACTCAATCAATAATTCTACCTTTTCATCCCCTGTAACGATTTTCCCCTGGTGGTTATGAAACACAGCCCTGACACAGCTTGCTTTGGAAAGACTGCATTTTGTACCTGTGGAGGAAGCTGAATTTAAAATCACAGGAAAATCTCTCTGTGAGAACACACTCTTCCTGCCCCTGGTAGCCCAAGCAGGGTACCCTGAGCAGCCCTGCTCCCACAGCTCCATGGCCCGGATGCGATCTGGGAAAAGTCTGGCAGTGGTCCCTGCTCCAGCACACTGCTTCTGGACAGACACAGTTCTGGGGATAGGCACCCAGCTTTGCCACCTAAAAACCAGGGATCTGGTGCAAGCCAGCCACCTACAGACCCCGTACATGGAGGAAAAGGAAGAGGCAAGTCTTTGCTCAATCCTGCAGACAGATGCTGCCACAGCTGCTCACTAGTCTGGTCTGCAGGTTGAGCCCTTCACCAGCACACAGGCATCCTCCTCACATTTCAGCCCTGTTTCTCACATGGGCTCCTAGTACCACTCCCTTACCTCGTTAAGGTCTTGCACAGCATACTGAGTGAGATGCTAAAACACCACCATTTGGATGAAAGAAATACTCTGGATGGGAAGGGGTGCATTAAATAATAGTTATTTTTCTGTTGATCAGAAACTCAACAAGTCAGAGCTGAAAATTTGAGATGCCATTCCTGAGGAGATTTCACATACTCCACTTAGGACCGTGTCTAAAGCCAGCTTTTTAGAAGTACAACCAGGTACTATGCAAATCTAAATATATTAAGTTGCAACATGAAAATCCATCACTACCTGAAGTTGATTTCCTCTTATTTCCATTTGCATCACCCTCACACAACTCATCAATCAAAAACTAGCATACAGGAATGCTTTGGAGAAGGAAGAGTGGGAAACCAGAAGACGGAAGGGTGATTCATTGCAAAAGAAAAAGATTAGGAAGCCACTGGTGTTGAAGAAACCAAATTAGTGGGATTTCAAGCAGGAAGGAAAAAGGCAAGAAAGCAGGCAAGGTGACTGGCAAAATTATTTTAAGGAATCACCTTTTTATTGAGATGGAAAGACAGAGGGTTTGAAGTGAGAGACATGAATCATAAAAGATACGAGAACCGGCTTTGTTAAATGTAAGGATTGCCTCTGTGAGTTACACAAATCCTTTCATCCAAGAGAAGTGCAGCCACACAGAAATTGCATGTCACTCACAGGGGCACGCATAAAAGGACACGTACTACCCAAAAGAAATCTTCCACGTAACATCACTCAACTTCTTCACTTTTAGAGTCTTAAAGAGCATTTATTTTCCCATGTGCTGCAAAGCCAGGAGCATCATTTGATAGTGCAGTGCTCTTCTCCCATGATGATGTTAGTGCAGGCTCTTTCATTCCATTGCACAGATGTGAGAAATTGGGCAGAGCCCAGTGGAGAGCACAACCCCCTTGGAGCAGCCAGATCTCTGGCTACCTGGACAGATTACAGCTGGACCAGGGGCTAGTCAAAGAAACACAAAGTGAGGATAACAAGCTCATTCCCTTCAACATTCCCATGGCAACTTGTTAAGAGGTATCAATGGATCGAGTCTGCATATTTAGCCACCAACACTAACATCACAGGGTGGGCTATTTTGGCTAGGAAGATTCAGCAGTTCATCCCAGTCACACAGCAGGATACAGACACCTTCAAAAAACACCAGGGCTCATGTAGAGCCCTCTGGTTTTAGCCAGTGCAAACTCACAATCTAAGAAGCCAAAATTCATATGATGGAGGTTGCAAAGATGTCTGCTCTTCTAAGGAGAGACAAGATATTCCCAGTGAGGGGCTGAGCTATGTAAATACCCTACCACTAAGTCAAGGCACTAAGCCCAAGAGGAGACAGGCACTACCAATATTACTGGAGTTCCTGTTCACAGAAGTAGCCATCAAGCTCCTGCAAAGATGCTCAGGGAAAAGCAAGAAATCAGATCAGGCCTTCCATTAAATTAGTAGTCCAGAAAACTCTGAAAAAAACCAAATTGTCTTCCAGAAATGGTCCCCAAGATGGCCAAGTTGGCACTGGGAAGCTGGGCTGCTTCCTAGAGCTTTCTTTTTCTTTTTTTCCCCCTAACATGTAAGACCTCTGGAGCAGTTACTGAGGCATGAAAACCAGTCTTTGTATTTACAGCAATAGAATTATTGTAAACCTATTCTTAAATATTTCCACATATTATATGCTTCTTCGTGTAAAATTATCTCCAAAAGCAATTATTATGGAAATAAAAGTTCTGGGGGAAAACAGCTGGAGCTTTTATGTTTATCTGAAAGTTACATTTGTTTTTTCCTAGGCAGAACCAAAGCATTATGAAACTGTAAATAATTCCCAAGACATTTTGAACTGATTTTCTTAAAACTCAGATTAGTGCACTAGAAAAAGAGTAATAAAATAATACAAAAGTGGTGAAACTAAAAATTAAATTTTAGTTTCTAATGAAGTTATTACTCTAGAATGTCCTACAGCCAATTACAACCTACAACAATTAAACACTTGATGCATGATTACAGTGATAGCTACTCAATCTGTCTTTGGGGTATTCTTCTACTCTCTGGTGATAAAAATGATCACTGCTCACCTGCTGCGTACACAGCGTAAGTATAAAGAAGACTTGGGAAATTTGTGTTGAATAGAAGTTACTATTTTCAAGAACCTCCCTAGAAGACAAAACTAAATTAAAATGAGAAGCTCTTAATTACAGAGTAGATTGGAGTGTCGCAAAACATGTGAGATTCAGAGATGTGGAAAGGGGATGTTTCCTGCAGGAGAACTGATGTCCTAGCAAAGGGGGATATCAGCCCAAGTGGAAGAACCAGCAGATCCTCTAATTTGCTCCCTTTTGCAAGGTGAGGCTCATTCCTGTCTTGCTCTGGGGTTTACTTTGCAATTACTCCCTTTGCACTTGATACCATAACCATTAATAACACAATATGTACTTGTAAAGTCTACAACCATTACTGGATTAGTAATTTATTTTCTGATTCTTTATTCCAAGTCTATATGTAGGTTATGCATGTGCAATTGCAATCCATGTATTAACGTGCATAAAGAATGAATACTGTAAGGAATCTTTGTGGATCGAAAGCTGTGGATGGGTTTTCAAGAGAGGAGAGACAATTGGTCAGAACAGAAGGAAAATCACAAAGTAACTCCAAACCAAAAACCAAAACCAAAACTCTGCAACGGTTTTTAAGGGAAGTCTTGACCACAACACTGAATAAGACCATATAAATGCTTTAAAATAAACTAAAGCACTTTGGAATATAGAATTATATAGATATATAATATATAGATTATATATTTGGAATATAGAAATTATATAGAATTTGTGTAATTCCAGGCACATTACATCAAGGAATAAAATACATCAAGGGGTCTCTTTCCTCAAGCATGATTGTCAGCTGATTTCTACTGTATTAGGAGCACTGCTCCAGGTAAAAGCATCTAGTAGCAGGGCAAAATAATATAGTTGCAAACATAGGATTCCATGAGGGAATCATATGCAAACAGATCTCTTTCAAACATCTCTTCAAAATGCCAGCAATAAAAACCATGGTTAAACACATCTTCATCTTTGGCTAGGGCTGCAAACACCTGAAATGTCAAAGGATACTGGAACTAAATCAAAATACCCTAATCATGGTTAAATAATCAGATTGATACATTTAGATTTCAGATTTTAAGCCTTCTTGGCATATTATGCAATTTTTTCCTCTGGGCACAAAGTCTTAGCAAATAAAACACCTCTATACCTGTCATTATGAGACTCATCTTTCAGCTAATTATGGCATATTTATTCTTAGTGAATAAAATTGTGTGACTGAATACAGATGCTGACAAGCCAGAGAGGGGAAAAGTCTTAAAATAGGATGAAATTGCAGCTATAATGGAAGGCAAGAAGAAAAACTTTGCTTTTTGGCACTTCCTCTCCTTAACTTTCACTTCTTTTCAAAGTGGAACTCATAAAAGCCGCACTAAGTCACTTATTTTTCCCCAATAACTAATCTGTCGTGGGTTCTTCCTGCAGATGACATTGCTTTTAAAAGATCACTTCTAACACAGGTTTCTGGTTGAAGGACAGATTCCACTTCCAGGCTGTTAGAAAGTGAGAAAAAATGTCTAAAGGAGAGGGCTAGCCTGCCTAGCCATATCTGATCACATTTGACTCCCATTACAGACAGAATGCCTGTAGCTTTGTTTCTTACTCATTTGCTTAGTGTTCAGAGAAAGATTTTAAGAAAAGCTTCGACCCTCACCACATTTATTTTCCCCCGCTTAAGTTCTGCCCTATGTTCAGTTTCCAAATGTGAGCTGTGTGAAAAGATTGTAGGAAGATTGTGGAGGGCATTTAAGCATATAGACTTAGGAGAAGAGAGCACCTTGGCCATACTGCAGTAGAGGAGTAATAGGGATGATAAAAAAACAAACCAACCAACCAAAACAAACAAACAAAAAAACCAAAAAGCAACAAACAAACAAATAAAAGTGAAAAATAAGAAAGTGAGGAAATGAAAGAATCTGCAAGGTTCCCATGCAGAAATGTGCAAGTAGTCTACATGTTAAGGAAACCAGGCCCAAGGCATTAAAAAGATTTTAAAAGCACTTTCTCCTCCTCCAGCTATTAGGGCATGAGCACCTCACATCTAAGCAAGTTTTCTCAAATCTACCCCACTGCCAAGTCTATAGGTGCTGCAGTCCCCAGCATTACCCTCAGCACATTACTTTTCTTACTACCTAAGTGCCTCACCTGCCATATACACACAGGTAACATCTGTTAAGAAATTTTCCTACCTTTTAAAAAAGTTTAGAGTTCTATAAAATAAAATTACTGTGAGCAAAGATCTCCAAGTTCTCATTTCATTTATCTTCCTTTGTCTTCGCCTCTAGTCTTTCCATCTCCTTCTGCTACAGTCAGATTTACCACCTTGCCTTCTTTCTTGCCCTTAACCCCTCCTGATTTCTGAGAACGCTGCAGGACCCCGTCTGCTGTGCAGTAGCAAGCACAGACAGCAGACCTGACCAGAAAGGTGCACTGCATCATGTTTTCACAGACAGGCACCACAAGTATTCTGAGCTGCACGTTCACTTCACCCTGGTGAGGGATTTGCTTTCTCCTCGCAAGTACTACGGCTTTCACTATAGTAATTCATGTTGCATGAATTCACCCATGTATCTCCTCAGCTCCTGCAGAATATGGATAAAAAAGCTGGTCCTGACATCTTGGCTGTCCCTAAAATTCTGAGGTATGTTCAAGGCAGATCAAAAATACTGCAATGACTTTGGTGCTTTTGAACAGCTACTGTAAGTTTGCATGTCTCAGAGGGGCATTTTTTGGACTTTTTTACCCAGCAGAAATCAAAGAGTTTGATTAAGATCCCAGCAGAAATCAATAAAAATAATTGCCTATTTTTTTTTTTTTTTTTTTATGACAGGCTCAGGTTCTTGAAAATTTCTCTGTTTCTAATTCAGGCTAGTCATTGGCTTCAGTTGATAGCACTGGGGTAATAAAGAGCTTCTTCATATAATTTCTTTTCAATCAGTAACATTTTCTTTTAAAGATTTACCCAATATTAGCATATTGAATACCTTAACAAAGTTCAAATTATTTCTTTTTCTCCATCCAGTATGCTGTGTCACTTCACAGTTGTGGGAGTCCCTTGCTGGATGACTTTTTGCCCTATGGTTATTACATTGCAAGTTTGAGCACTGAATGCTGCTGACCATCCACATCTTTTCTCATTTTTTTACTCTGCATTTTGATAGACTTTTCTAAACCATCCAAAACCTAAAGATTCCCCACAGAGTTTAAGAAAAAAAGTTGCACATGCAACTCCAGACAAAACTCTGATGTCACATTGCTGGAAACTGCTGTCTTCATGCACCTGTGCATACACTCATATAAACAATTGTCATGGGTTAGCGTAACTCCAGAAGTGATTTTCTTGCAAAGAGGTGCTTACAGCTTCCTCTATGATCTGACAGAACCTATCAAGTGCCTAGTTTGAATATTGGCAATTTTTTAAGCCACTTAAAAGTTTGACCGCCTCTGTGGTCCACATTTAAGAATAGACAAACCTCAGGAAAGCTCTCTCTTGCTTCCAGCTGGGGGACAGGTCACTGGGCTGGGCCTGTACGGGGCCCCAGTGGGGCTGGGCTGGGCCCCGCTTGGCCAGGCCCAGGTCGGGACACAGCCATCCTGGAGCTGATGGGCCCTGTTCCACCCGCAGCCCCCCCCACATCCCTGCTACGTGCAGACGGCACAGCCCGGCTCCCCCCTCTCCAGTGCGGCTGAAGATTCAGCTGAAGCTGCCCGGTGCCCGGCAAAGATCATGTGACCAACAGCGATAAGCGAAATTCCACCTGCAAGGCCTGGGTGAGATTAACCCTTTTAGTGCTGTAAATTTCCTCCAGAACAGATGGAGCCTGCAGACATCAAGTAAAGAAAGAAGAGCTGAAATCCTGAGGGAGGAGAAAGAGGAGATGCTTAAAGCTGAAATTCTGTTGTAAAGCTATGGTGGTGATGGACTATGATATATCAGAGTACCCGTTGTAATTTCATGACAGCATGGGGGGTGGAGCGTTCAACTTGTAAGCAAAAGCACCTGTGCTGTTATAAGCAAATGCTGAAGCAGCTGTAATTTGATGAGAAGTTTGAACAGGGAGAGATGGAAAGTGATAAGGACTCTGGCTCCAAATGGGAAGGAGAAGACCTCTGTTCCTAGAGATGCTCCCAGAGATAGTCCTAGAGATGAAGATGATGGGGACCCTTTTGCTCCCAGGGAAGGGGGAGGGCCTCTATTCCTAGAGATGAAGATGCTCCCAGAGATGGGTGAAGAGAACCTTTGTTTTTTGAACAGCTCAACCTTAAAATGGTACCCCAGTAGCTCAAGATTGGACCCTCAAAAGCAGTTGTGGGAAAAGCTGTAAGTCGGGGAAAGGACTCTCACATGCGAGCAGAGAACCAACCCGGGCGGCTGTCTCGTTGTGATACTGAAGCCATGAGAGAACTTCTTGTGGAGATGTCTCCATAGCATGAGCAAGAGAGACTCTCCCTAAGTGAACTGAACAAGGTTATTATGGAAGTGGTAAACAGACTGAACATCTCAAGGGTTGTCTTTTTACAGTGGGAGATAGGGGAAAGGTGTGGTATGATTTTTCTGATTTTTTTTTTCCCCTTCCTTTTAGGTCTGTTAATAAACTTCTTTATATTCTTTTAAGTTTTGTGCCTGCTTTGCTTTCTCCTAATTCTTATCTCACAGAAGGTAAATAAGTAAGTCATGAGTATTTTGGACCAAACCACTACAACGATTAACTCCAAAGAAGTTCAGCAATTTGAGGAGGACTCAAATCTCCTTTCCCAAAAAGAATGAAACTAAGGAGACACAGTGAATAATTATGGGCACTTGGACACTTATAATCTATGCTTTTAGTATATTATAAATATATGTATTTGGATGTTCCCTAATTCATGCTTTTAGAGTAATATACTTGCAGAAGTCACAGGCCAAGCAGACTGCAAAACACCTTTCAGAGCATTAATAGCAGCCTGTGAACTTTTAAGGAGGGGACAAATAGACACCTGTCATCTTCTGATAGATATACTTCAAGGTTTTTTTTGGTATAGATTTAATGCACATAAGAAATCAAAATACATGATCAGTCAGAGCCCCAAGACCACATGGCTAAAGCAGCCTATCCTCCTGCAGACCCTGGTGCAGCATGGGCAGTGCTGATCATTCCAAAGACCAAAAGAGATGTCAGACTGTCAGGCTTAGAAAGAATCTACACATTCAGCCAAATAAGACCCAGGACAAATGGAGGGAAGGTGTTTCTTTTAAAGAGCTTGGGAAGAAGGGGAGAACAGAATAAACTGGCTTCCCAAACTCACATCATGAGTTTGGTCATTTTTACTTCACTAAAATGTTATACATGGCTAAGGTAATTCAAAGCCTCATCAATTTCAAATAGGAACACACACTGGTGCTTGTTATGATAATTTCTATATGCATTTGAAACTTTCATTTGCAATGAACATATCAAATCAATGAAATTCTACCAAGGCTTTGCAAAGTAAGAATATATTGGAGTAACAATCAAAGTGCCACTCTGAAGAAAGACCACCATCCTCCCTCCAACACCTGTTCAATAAATAGATTAGTTTTAGATAACACAAATAACTTCTGCTGTTGACTCTGTGTTCGGGTGGCACACACACAGACACACACGCTCAAATTACTATGAAATTTAGTATTACCTGTCTGTGCAATATGAAATGAAGCACCTATGCACACACATAAACAGAGGACCAGCATGGAAGGCAATGGAAGAGCAAGAACAGTTGCTTAAATGAAAATTATATAAATAGTAATATTTAATGCTCCAGCAGAGACCCTAATCATGATACAATGTACTACTGTATAAGAAAACTTGTTCTGCTATAATTCATATTCAAGCAAGAAAGAGCAGATGAGGGAAGAGAGATTTTCATTCTCATAATTTTCAGCACAAGAAAGTTCTAAAATCTTTTTTTCAAGGTCATGAGGAAACTCTGTGGCAAAGCAAAGGTTTGTATGTATATTATGTATATGTTTAGTGGCGTTCACAGCATGTGAAAAATGAGCCAGATCCATGGCTGTTATACACCAGATTACCTCCATGGTCTTTGAAGTATGAGCTTGAACGACTTGCATTAACAGGGCCTTGCCGAGAAAGCAGACCAGTGCTACTTTGCTGCAGAGTAGTTAACTATGTGATTATGAATAAGGGCAAGAATTTAAGCATTTTCTTTTGAAGGCAAAACTAATGTTTCAGCATATAGCCAGCACCTTTGCAAATGGAAAGGAAGCAAAGCTGTGTCCAGCCTGAGGGAGATAAACCTACCTGGTGCAGTGATGCCTAACTGGTACAGGGAGTGCGGCACAGACACACAGCCTGGCACAGCGGGAAATGTCCGATGCAGAGAGACTTTCTGTGTTATGAGATAACTTTGGGAGAACAATTGGATGAGGCTTTGAAATGGATCAGGGTAAGACACATGGTGGCCAGGTCTGTGATTGAAAACATTTCTGGAATATCTTCTGAAATGGACTCAAACATGAATCTGCACCAGACCCAGCTGCAAGCTCTTCAGAGACCCGTGTGTGCCAAGAATGTGCTCCAGTCCTTCCCAGTGACCAGTGCTCTTGAAAGGGAAGAGCCAGAGTGGGACTCATGGTAGGCACACAGCTAGAGGAATCTGAACTAAAACATGGAAACATGCAGGGGCCTCAGAGAGCTCCCCCAGGGCAGAGGGGTGGTTGATGACACAGAGATTACACAGAGACCTGCTTTTGCACACCCCAGAAGAACAGCACAGGATAAGCACGGAGCCTTCCAAACCATCCTAGTGCTGGGGAAGCATTTGGACAATTTGGACCACCCACAGAAACGAGCATGGCTTGCAGGCTGACTAACCTCAGCTCTGCCCTCAGCAGCTGTAGACAGGATTTGCAGATAATTCTTCTAGCATGTACAGCTGACAATTCTCATCTGAGATGTTTGTCTCACTAGTATATATGTTCCAAGATAGTAAACTCTGAGGCCCTGGTTTTATTATTAGAATAATTTTCTGCAAACCCCCCAAACATATACTAGTTGATTTTTTTAAGAAATCTCCCCAAAAATTACTCCCCTCTCCCCATCAGACCTTTACATTGCCTGCAGAAATTACATTAATTCTATAAAGACAGACAAGAGTTTAGTGGAAAAGCAGTCATCACTCAGAACTTATCACTGGACATGTTGGACTAGGATTTGTCTCTCAGTTCCTGCTCCCTTGATAGATGATGCCAAATCATTTTAGCAGTTGACTATAAAGAAAAAAAAAAGGCTTTTGAAAATATGTTTGTTTGAAGGATTTAAGGATTAGAAGACAAATAGTAGGAAGTCTGGAACAGTGTCACATACCTTAAGCTGCATGAGTCCAGGTACAGGCCAGGGACTTTTAAAACTTGTGGGAAGTTTTACCCAGCTAGAGGTGTAATTAAACACAGCTGGAGAGCACACTTAAAAAGCGCTGCAAGGACTGCTGTTGGATGTATGTGTTTTGTCCATCTTGCTCACAACATGGAACTTGTCCAAGCACTTTGAGGAAAACACAACCAGGGATCATGCTGCTCCTCAGGCCCAGCTGGCACTCCTCGGTCTCCTCAGCGTGCCAGCTTGTAACTCCTCGAATTGCTGCTCTGTGCTGATCATGCTCTCACAACAACAATAGACAGAATGAAGTGCCTTGCAATGGAAAAGAATTGTACTGAGAGCCAGTGTCCTTCGGACTCATGCTCTTCTACTGATACCTAGGGACTTGCTAAAAAAGAAGGATTTTGTGCTATAAAGGAAAAAAAAAAGAGCTGCTTGAAGTGTGTCACATATTATTCCACAGCTACATTCTCAATAAAGTTTTCCAAACATGTGGGATGCTACAAGAAGACCCAAGTTTCAGCTCATCACAGGACATAAATTCATGGAATATTCTTAAGTAAGTTGCACAGATCTGCATGCAAAGTGCAATTCCAGCTCCTGACAATACTTTGAATTAAGGTGACATACTAGTGAATAAGAATGCTGGTATTGCTTTGGGAATTTACACAGATATGCCACAGTTTTTTGGCAGTCAAAGCACTTGCCAAAGACTGCTGTGGGACATGTTGCACTGAACAATCCAAAGCACAGATGCATATTGGCCCTATATTTAATATATGAAAAGATCACTGAGATGCTGATTTTCATTACTATTATTTTTCTTTCTTCTTATTATTTTACTTTATTTCAATTATTAAACTCTTTTAATCTCAACCTACAGGTTTTACCTTTTTTTTCTGATTCTCCTCCCCATCCCACTGGGGGCAGGGAGGGAAGGAAGTCAGTGAGCAGCTGCATGGTACTTACTACCAGCTGGGTAAAACTATGACAGAAGCAAACAGCTGCAGCTTACAACAGCAGAGGTCAAAAACTATCATCTCATCAACATTTACTGAAGGCTCATGAACCTGTGGGTCAAGGAAAGTTAGCTCAACCTATCTAACAACAGAGAGGAGCTGCAAAAAATGTTTCTCCATGTCTTTGATGAGTTCTTCTTCCAGCTAATCAAAGACAAAAGAATCCTTCTCAAAACCCCTGTACACCACAAAAGACTTTGCTTGTGCTTCATCCTACACCTAGCAGACCCAATTCAGTCCCCATATTAGTGCACACAGTGCTTGGGCTCCTTGGTGATCTAAAATGTCCACGATACCAGAAATTCAGAACACGCAACACAAATTAACTGAAAATTAATCATGTTAATACATGGGCTCAAAATCTTCACAGCACTGACAGATCAAAATGCCTTTTTGGTATGATAATCAATTAGTGCACTTGCAGGCAAAGAAAACTGGGCAATCTACAGATTTGGACAAATATTTGTTGGGGAATGTAGTCCTTTCTATATGTGTGAAAAGTTCCTGTTCATGAACAGTGCTTCTACTGTTCTCTTGAAGAAACCAGCAATTCATGTGCCACCTCCACATCCCTAAAAGCACAATGACTGTTACCAATTTACACTGCTGCAAACTCCCCTGCCAAAAGAAAACCTGATTCACTATCTACTGGCCCAGCAGATAGGAGAACAAAGTAGCAGCCGGAGAGAGCTCCTGCAAGGCAAAAACTTCCTGGCAGCACCAACAAAGTATATGGATGGAGCCCAGGGCTTTTGAAATGAATTTCCATCCTTTCTTACAAAAACAGTCATAGGAATAATTTAGTTCACATTTGGTACTTCAGTGTTATCCATGGATACTTATATTAAACTTACTCTTTTTTTTTTATAATTAATTTAAGTAAGGTTGTCTCTAGCAAGCATATATATACACACATATCTCTATATATATATTTGTAAGTATGCCATCAGTAAGAATGTATTCATCACTTCTAGGCTACCACTGAGACATGGTCATCAGGGCCAAATCAAAACCTACAAACAGCCACAATCCAAAAAACACCCCAAAAATTTATCACTCCAGGCTGTAACAAGCTGAAATTTCTCAGTACAGCTCAATGACTAAAACAGATTGGTGGAGACACCTGCCCTGTTAGAAGCATGGACTGAAATATATTTTCCATGTACTATGGCAGCCTTTCAGTGGCATTTTCTGCTCAGGAAAGCTAGGAGAGAGACCAGTTAAAGCAATTACAGAATATGTACCAGGGGACATTCACTAATGGGACTAAGATGTGATCCTGCCATTAACTTATTGTAAGTGGGTGATTCTATACACAACTCTCTCCTGGTCAATGAGATGCTGTAATTACACCTAAACCCAGTACTCCTGCAGGAGCAGGGTTTTCAAAATTAAGAATACATGTGTGCACACATACACCTATGTATACACACACACAGAGAATTAACTGTATGTTGTGTGTACTATATAGTACATTACTGTAGCATGTACTGTACATATAATTATTATATACTACACCATCTGTATGCATTGCATAAAGTGTAAAAGGAAAGATAGTATTCTACTTCGCATTGTAAATCAGAGAAAAAAATGCCATGTATTTGGTTAAAATATTAAAATATAGCAGCAAACACAAGACTGTCCATGACAATAATTTCTTCTTTTGTAAGATCTGGACTTCCTGAACCATGCTGCTTTAGAAACAACTGATTTTTTTTCTAAAACTAAAGTGGCATACAAAGTGCAAGGATATGCACGTGCTTTAGCTGCCTGCCAACCAGCTCCAGAAGAGGAACACCAGACTCTGTGGGAAGGGTGCTGAGGCCACAGGCTCAGCATGATTCATTTAAAGCTGTTGCTGAAGAGAGCTCAGCTCTGTCAGCGTTCACCTGCCCACAGTGCAAGATGAACTGATCCTGGGAATAAACAGCTTTGGTTCATCTGGCATGAAAACTCAGAGCAAAGGAAAGCACAAAAAGACTGACAAAGTCTTTGTTCTGCAAGATGAAATTTGAAACTGTAGGCTTAATTGTGAATCATTGTTTGTTTGTTTGTTTTTTAAAACCAAGACTATGCTATCCAAAAACCACAAAAACTGTGCTCAGCCTCCCTTAGCAAATATAAATGAGTGCACAAGAACAGACTTCTTTCTCCACACAGCTAGCACAGCCCTCTCTCATCCACACTGTGAGAGGTGCCTCTGTTTTGAGTGCTGTGCTGGAACAAAAAACAACAGCACACAAGGGAAGTAATTCAGATGAACTCGGTCTTAGTTCTTTTGCCACTTCTCTTGAACCTTTGCCTAAAGGAGAAACTGCAGTTGTTTTACGGAGCTGGTTCAAGAGAATATCTTAAAGGTGGGATCAAGGCTCAGGACTTAGGCTGTTGTGCCAGGAAGCCAAGAGCAGCAGCAGAGTCTGATCCCTGCAGTGAACAGAGCTGGTTGCTCCACAAAGCTCAAAAACAGGGGTAAATTACTTCAGAGTATAATTACTATTAGGCATGTAATTATGTAATTATTACAGAGGTGGTATCTGTAATATCACCTGTCCAGAATCACTATCATCCCCAAAAGATTATTAGCAGATCCTGTGCTCATCATCCACTAACTGTACTATAACCATTTTAATTCCTTCCTCCACTTTTAAGGAAGTACTTAAAAACTCTAATAATAAAATAAAAGAAAACAAAGAATAGTGCAACTGTGACAGCATACTGTATAGGAAAACACCAGTTTGTGGTTCCTCACCTCTGAAAGACTCAAACTATTCACTGATGTTGAAAACATCCTCAACCACGACACCCATGCAGGATTTGAACATAATAAGGCCATTCAGAGAAAACAGCAAGGAAAGAAAGAATTACTCGCAGGCTTCCAATTTTGATTAATGTTTTGTAATGTAGATGGAATAGGGTATGATTAAAGGGTGCCCAGCCAATGGAATTTCAGACCGTGTGCCTATTTCTTACAATAGCTTTTACCAAGTTGTAAAACTGAAATCATTAATTTAAACCCTTAAAATATCGACATGAAGTGTTTACTACCAAGTCTTAAAAATAATTAGATCATTATCATTAAAAGCTCCTAAACTGACTGCAACTTGAAAGTGCTGGCAGTGGTAGAGATATGATGTATAAAACAAGCATGTTTTTAATCTTGTTTTTAATCTAATTTTTAATGCTATGTGATCTAAACAACCAAGACATCAAAGACTGCATTTTCTAACAGGTTGGGGTTTTTTGTAGTTAAATGACATCCAGTTTTCCTTTGCACTTTCCTCTTTGTGTCATGCCTTTCAATTTTCCCATTTATTTAAAATCACATTAAACCTACAGCAAAGAAGAGATGTGCAATCCTAAATGCCTGGCTGCATGATTCTCACAGTGGCAACCCCCAGTTCAGAGCAGTCAGCACCACCTCTCTCAGAGGTCACTTTATTTCCTCTTCAAATAATTGTCAGCTTCACAGCACAGGCAAATGAGCCAAGATATCCTCTAATTATCAGTAATCCAAAGATGACTTGAAGAGATCATGACTGACAACTCTGACGCACCAACTCTCTGCTGCTGGTTTTGTCCTGATTTCTACTGCTTAACAGAGTTGCTCTGACCATGTGAGAGGACACCTGACTATGACACTGCCACATACTAAAGCATATCCTTTAAACAACAAGGTGGTTTAGAGATGATTCGCTTCTATCCTGTCCTGAATGACAGCAGCTTCCTGGTGCCACAGAAGTTCCTTCCTGAGCACTGCTGGCCAGCTCAGCTTCCCGAGGCACTGCAGCACTCATTCCTTCAGCTTCAGCCATATGTGCAACCTCCCTCTGCAGTCACACTAGAAAATCTCCTGGTCTCTCCACTGCCAGTTGTTTGATGCTACATGAGCTGCTGAGTCTCAGGTTTAACCCTCTCTTGCTTGCTGGGACACCTGGAAGCCAGAAGATGACGTAGCAGCAATCCACATGTGAAGAGCTGAGGGGGAAGGGGTTCCTGCCCCTTTGCAGGTGAGCAGGAACTTGAAAAGTGCAGAAAACTGCTGGCCAAAGATAGCAGAAACAGAGAGGCCTAAATGTCTTGGAGAAGACTAGCAAGCACTGCAGGTAACCTGAAACCTTGATCAAAGGAAGAGTGGAGAGACCTCTCCTCAGTCAAACCTTTCCAAGCCATCCACATCACAGCTTGAGAGACACAGGAATGCCGTGGACAGTCTCCTATGGTCAGACACACTCCAAGTCATCTGTTGACACAGAGGTCAACAGCTCAAGAGAGAGTTAAACTCACGGGCTGCAGAGGGGAAAAAGAGATCTGAATAGTTCAACACCTTGAACACTTTCAGCACTGAGAAGTACTGGGTTACAGGACATCTTCACACACCATGACGGTGTGTGCACAAACTCACCCTCCTCCTTCTCCTGCTCTCCTCATGCTTCCACAATCATTTATTTAAGATGTAAGTTGTTCAGAGGAAGGACCATCTGCTTTCTCACCTCACAACTGCTCTTCTGTTATCAAAAATCTTAAAATAACCAAATTCTGACTTTACCGTAAAGCACATGTAATATAGATACGAGGGTCACTTGATTGGTTTGCTTTCTGTGGTGAAACTCAACTGTTGGTGTTTATTACAGGGAGCAACAAAAGACCTTGTCCTAGATCAGGATGCTGCTGAAGTGCTGTCATCCTGTTATTTTCTTCTTTGGCTTTTCTCTTTTGTTTGTTTGTTTCCTTTTTCTCCAGAGATAAGGTTAGAGCACAGTGTATCCTAGTTTCAGTCTGTTAGGACTGCATGACCACAAGCCCTGCAACACAGCCAAATCAGACTGGGTAACTCAAAGGGCTCAGTCACTGTTTCTAGGTGTCTGTATCTAGGACAAGGAACTCCTTCCTTGCAGTTGTGCTAAATAAAATCTGTAAAATTGTTGCAATGGCAATTTGAATTCTCCTGTTTTGCACAACTGCAAACAGCAGAAGCTCATAGGAAACACTCATAAGAGGGCACACAAATCAACACCTGCACTGTCTATTTTGAAAACACTATAAATAGGCAATGACCCGAATGTGACCTGGCTATGGTCCAAACCAGTGAATCTGAAGGTTGGCAATTGTATTAATCCAAGAAAACTACCTGAGGGACATTACACCTTCATTCTGACTTAAGTCCTTATCTAAGAATGCCTCTTATACTTTTTTTTTTCCAAATGAACTGGGCAACATGGCAGTATTGATGGCACTAATAAACACCTGAGTACACATACTCTTAATAAATGGTTGGAATGTGGAAGTGGAAAGTTCCCCATTTACTTAGACATGTACACCTTCTTTGTGGTTTAATAAAAGCAATTAAAGAAACTGAAGTCAGGGTTAAACAAACAAGCTTATTAAACTGGAACAAGCATGTTTATGAATAATAATTACTTTTAAAGGTGTCCTGAAGGTTCCTTGCTTCCTTCAATGGCCAAGCTTTGAAATCAATGACTGACACCATTTTCTGTTTTTTCAATACTTTCAAACTTCACGTTGGCACAGGTTTATCAGTCCAATGTACTGAATTGTTCCACTCATTAGTAATAATAATGATCAGATTTTTTTCCCTCCATACTTATTACATATTCTTCAGTTCTGTCCAAATCCCCTATGCTGTGTGGCTATAATAGATGATGTGTCAGGGTGAGGAAACCACCCTGTGTATAGGATAGGCAATTGATAGTTTAAGAAATGATAGTGTGGGGACTATGGCATTAAGAACTGTATTAATGAAAATAACAACATACTCCTTACAAGAAATGTACATTTAGACTGTATACTGGTTAAAGCAGGGATTTACTTATTATTTTCCACTCATAAAATGCTCAGGGATTTAGAACCTTTACTGCTATTTCCAAGATAAGCCAACTGCAAATGTAGTGAATGCTGCCCCAAGACTAGAAGCCTCTCTAAGCAAGAGACTTTTCTGATCATGTGGTGTGAGGAAGGAGGCATTGAGATGCTGAGACACATTGCTTGATCTGGTCAAGAAATCTGTGCTAGAAATCCTTTCTGAGTTATGCAAGTAAACATAAAACCACCCGAAGGCAGCTGAGAGGGAGTAATTTTATCCAAGTAACGAATTCATTACCATCACCAAAAAAGTCACGTGAGCTGCAGGTGTCACCAGACATCAGAAATGCTTATTTCAGAACTTCCTGTTTGAAACAGATGGCATGTTCTTAAAATGAAAGGGGAAGAAAAAGCAAGTCATTCCCCAAACCTCAAATATTTTTTTCCAGCCGACACCAGCTTTGATGGCTACAAGCAGAATTGGGCCTCATGGGCTTCCCTCAAACAACACAGCAGAGGGATATCATGAACTCATACTGAATGAGGTCCCCATTCCGAGTTTCTCATGCTCAGGATGCTTGCCCTAGACACTGAAAATCTGGGAGTCCCTAAAGTATCTAACACAGAATTTGCATAGGATATTGACTTTAGAACAAAAGGGGACCTTCTCATCTTTCCTACACTCTCTTAAAAGACCCAAAACAATTTCCTTGTGATTTTTGTACTTGAAAAAGACAAAATGGTATCTTACAATCTGCAGCACTGAAAGATTTTGCCAACAAGGAAAAGCATCATGCCTGTTCACCCAGAAAAAAAAAAAACAACTCAGAAGTGAAATCATTCAATCTTTCCTCAAGTTCCTCTGTTGTTCACAATTACTTTCAAGGTCATGAAAAATCTATTGTGACTAAAGGCAGTAACTAATTAAAAAAATCAAATCACCAACAAAAAAACCCTATCAATTTTTTTGAACACCCCAGTGCCTCTACTGACTACAGATCTCTACCACCACATTCCCTTTTATTTTTAATAAGCATTTATCTGTGCCAAGGTCCTGCTATGTTTCATACATTTAAAAAAAAAAAAGAAAAAGAAAAAAATCTCCTGCCAAAGCAACAGAACTGTGCTTTGATGAAAGCCACACTGTCAGACACATAAAATCTCAATAA
Source organism: Corvus hawaiiensis (assembly GCF_020740725.1). Taxonomy (NCBI): domain Eukaryota; kingdom Metazoa; phylum Chordata; class Aves; order Passeriformes; family Corvidae; genus Corvus; species Corvus hawaiiensis. Next base: position 85,858,022 of record NC_063213.1, on the reverse strand, counting down.
TCTCATCAGTAAAATGGCTGCTTAGCTCCTATGCTGGGAGGAAAGTTTTAAGATGGTGATGGATGACTTTGTTGAAGATGATTACAACAATGAAATAAATCTGGTGCTGGTGACGGATGGATTCAGAGAAGACAGAGACACATGCACCACACAGTTTGCTCCCGTCTGCCTTGCAGGGTTATGACCAGCCAAGCAGATGCAAGCTGGGTCTGTGCAGAATATATGGCCACCACAGCTCTGCTTTCCATGCCTCACACTCCCTAATTCTTCACTAGACAAACATTTGGACTTGACGCTGTGGCTGGGTATATTCTTCTTCCCCAAACACAGATAACAACATACACCAGACTGCAATAAAAGCACCTCTTGCCTACCTCACTATGGCTACACAATCTTTTTCTTAAGTGTGTGCGCCTAATTCTCCCTCTCTTGTCTTCTTTGACTCCTTCTCTGCTCTTTCTTCCTCTTCATTCTTCTCTCTCATTTTTTCCTCATTCCCATACCTTCCATCTCCTTTCCATAAATCACTTAAGCACTATTTGAACAGAGATGTTGGCAGAATTAAAGACCAGCTTAGAGGACCAAGAAATATTCACACTAGACAGGTGTCACAGAATAACTTCCTCAGGAAAAGAAAAAAATATTACTTTGTTCCATATTGCCAAGGTACCCCAGACTTCTTCTGAGCTATATTCCAAACAAATGAATGATAAGCTTTTCATTGAAGCATTTCACATTTCAATGATTATATCAGAAAAAGTGCCCACATTTTCACTACAACACCAGAAGAGATGAGTTTACTCTCTTTACAAGTCTGCACGTGTATGAGGACATAACAAGGGCTAGCACACTCTTGTTTTATTCATTTTTTAAATTCTTCTGACAGAGGTGGGGAAAAAAAAAAAAGGCAAGCTTTCCCTCCCTTATTACATATTTTTCAAACCTCCTCATATCAGCGTGTTCCTGGGATACAATAATATTTTGTATCCTTTTATCATTCCTATGCACATAATCTTTATCACAGTTTGGCACGGCTTTGCTCTGTGCCTCTGCAAATAGGTATAGCTCATACCATGGGAAAATGGCCAGTGACAGAATTGAAGCTGCAAACCTCATAGCTACAGACCTATCTCAATCCTGCCAGCGGTCTCAAGGCTCACAGAGAAACTACATAGACTGCACACCTGTTTCTGGTTAAACAAAGAAAATTGGATTTTTATCAGTTTCACTGCCACCTTTTACACAGCACAGTTTTGTCAAGAGCCACTAATGAAAGAGCTTAGCAGCAGATAAAGAACATACAGTTTTTACTGAATTCATGGATTTATCTAAAACATTTTCCAGCCAGAATTATATTACATTCTTTTCAGATGTGAAATAGGATTACAAAGCATGGAAATTAATGTCTTAAAACATATATCTATATTATTGCATATGACTGGGCAGCTTCATTAATAAAGATGTCTCTAAGGATTTTGTGTTTGCACAAAGTCTTGGTGAAGGTTTAAATATAGCGACAGTATATGTCAGTAATCTATATTCATTTCAGCTGGCATTTTGAATGGATGCCCTAGGAAAGAACAGAGGGATTTAACAGTTCATAGGCTAAGACATAACCCAAGAGTTAACATGTAATTTCCTTTTTCGTCCATGTCTCATGTGCCCATGACCAATGATGTGGTACTTGCCCCACCAGGATTCTTCTCCAACACTCGTTCTGTTTGTTACAGAGGCTGTTACAGGTGTTACTGTGAGGCTGAACTGCCCTGGAGATGGTTGGGCTGACTACATCCTGTGCTTACAGAAGTCTGTATTAACACTTAAAATAGACAATGCTAGCTGTAAGATGATGCAGCTTGAAGACCTGGAGATCCTTCTGTAAAGTCCACTTAATGTTTCATGGTGCAAGAAGAATGAAAGAAACTTCTGAAACACTGAAGAGAAGTTCTGAACCAACACACAGCTTTTAACTGAGACCAATAAAACAATGTGTTAAAAGAAATAAATTACGGGATCAAAGCGAAGAGCAGTAGAGCAAGCTCTCCCGATAAAACTGGAGAGGCAAAGTCTTTTCCAGAGTCACATGTAAGGCTACCCTGGGCAAGGCAGTTGCCAGCAGACACCTTCCTGTGCAGCCAAAGAGTCAGAGCTGACTAAATAATGTGGTAACCACAGCATTTCTTTGTGCACACAAACTGCAGGAAACTTGTGTGCCTCAAGCGCACTCGCCAGATGGGATAATTAGGCTCAGACAGCTCACTGACCTTCCTAATAAAAATAACCCAGAAATAGAGGTTGACTGAAGAAATCTGTGTCATGTTACCAAACTCCTAAATAGTCCGTGGAAAGCCATCTATACTGACTCACCCAGCAGCTTAGTGCATCTTGTGAGGGCACAAATCATTTGGTTTGGTGCATTCCTAAGTATTTCTTGAATCTTCTTTATGGAAAACATGCACCGAGATTTCACTGCTGGGAACTACTCAGTTGTCTTTCTATGAAAATGATGAAAGCGCATACACATGCATTTATGCTAAGCTATTCTCTCTGTAATTATCACTGAGGCTGGTTTCTCACACTAAAGCAATTTTGGAGAAGTCAAGGCTTTCAAACAGCTCAGAATGCAAATGCCATTTTCACCTTCCATAAATGGAAGGCATGACACCCATTTAAATAACATCATTTTATCTGGAATTAGAAAAGTAAATATAATCAAATAATCTGATGCTTGAAAATAAATTCATTAGAGTTTCAAAGGCCATATGAGACACCACACTCTCCCTGAAGTCAGGGAGGTTTCCATCCTTCCCCCATCAAGTCTATTTTCCCTTCCTTGATGTGTACCACTACGTTTAAACCCATGTTGATGAGTAACCACATTCACACAAGGCTACTCTCTTATTTTCCAGGCATTGTCATGTCATCTAATTCTCTTCCATGTCCTAAACCAGAAAGGATTAGACACAGTGCCAATTATTGCTAAGCACAATCTGCTATGACCAAAGCACACAGTGCAAGCCCAAACACAAGCAATTTTGCAAGTTCACGGGCAGAAGATAACTGCAACTCCTCAAGAGGCCCATCACTCCCATGGAGATTAGGGCTGGCTCAGTGAGCTGCAGCAACTGGAAGCATCTTTTCTTGTACACCCATGGCCTGGCATTCTCAAGCAGCCAAAAATTTAATGTATCCAGAAGCTTTCTATGGGCACAGCCTACAAACACATTTCATACCCCAACACAGACAGGCAGCTCCTCTTGGCCATGTCCTGGACGTCTTGGCACGGATGGATCATTGTGCTGTTTTAGACTTAGATCTGTATATATTATTTCCACAAGGAAAAATTAGGCATCAATGGCTAGTCCTCATTTTAATAAAACACATATATTCAAAAAATCAAAATAACTAAATATTCTAATTCAACTCAGAGCAGCATCTGCCTTTTACAAACAGTGCTTCTTTGGCTGGGGTATTTAGACGAGATTGAAGGGACCTACACCGAAGTTAGAGGCAGGGCTTTGGTAAGCAAGTTTTATGTCTGTGATTCCAAACAAGATGCACTCATACACATGGACACCACTTCCTATATATATATATATCCAGCTACTGATGTGCAAAAACCAGGGAATTACAACAGAATTGTAACAGGATCTGTACGTTTAACTTCTGATTCCAACACCTGACTGAAAATTATGTTAACAGCTATTTGATTTGAACTCTGTTAAAGAAATAACCCACAAATTTGAAAAGGAACATGGATTTTTTATTATAAAGCAGGCAAGTAAGCAGGGATGGGAAAAGAGAAGATAGTAAGTAAAATCATCTTGTTACTTATCTTGAGGTAAATAAGCAGTCACTCCATCAAAACAAGAGATAACAAGAATGTATGAAATGACTCAACCCAACTATTTAAGCTCCATATTTTACTCATTTTATGCACAGCCCACCTGTGTCACAATCATCCACAGCTCGAATTTACAGATGATTCGCTACACGGTAAGAAGAGATTTGATCTTAAAATTACTTTAACGCTGACCTCTAGCGACAACTGATGGGAATTTACCTTTTTATGGGCCTGCCCATTTGGGAACGCATCTTTGGGCTTCTCTCTAAGGACAGAGCTTGCCCCAATTCACAGCTACCCCCACTACAAGGTGTGTGCAGTCAAGAAGAGATCTTGAACTCACATTTATTAGCTACAGTCACAGGTGAATTAAGGGTAATTCACCACAGAGTGTAGAAATTTTATAATTAAATCCAAACCTCTGTTTTCACTTATTAAAAAGAGGAAAAGGCAACGAAATACAAATGCTAGATTTTGAGCCTCATAATTGTAACAAATGCATTACAGTATAAGCTAGGCACAACTAATGACAGACAACTGCCCACATCTTCAGGCAGCCAACCAAAATGTCATCTTTCATCTCAGGGATCATAATAACAAGGCAACCTCTTGTCCTCTAGTGCTCTGTAGCAAAAGCAGGCCTGCAGCTTCAGCAGTACTGCTGCAGCTCTCTCTGCAAAACAAGGGTGTGATGCTCTGTAGGCCCTTGGGGGCAGGCATTTCGCCCACACACCCATTGCAACATAGTCCAGATGGAAGAACATGCAGATTATAGCAAGTTACCAACCACCTCATCTCATGAAAGCAGGGAGGAAATGACAGCTGCCACTCCAGAATGCAGCCCATCTTACTGTCTTTGCATGCAGAATCATAGAATAGTTTGGGTTGGAAGGAACCTTTAATGCTCATCTAGACTAATCCCCCTGCTATGGACATCTTAACTAGGTCAGGTTGCTCATAGCCCCATCCAACCTGACCTTGAACACTTCCAGTGATGGAGCATCAACAACATCCTCATCATAAAAAATTTCTTCTTTATATCGAGTCTAAATCTATCTTCTTTTAGTTTAAAACCATTACCCCTTGTCCTATCACAAGAGCCCCAAGTAAAAAGTTTGCCCCAGTGTCTGGAAGGCAAAGTAAGAGGGTGATGGCCATGGACCACTGTAGACAACTGTTTCCAGAGGGTTTCAAAAGTGGGAAATGCTTTCATTAAGAATGGTGTTTGATGACCCTTGCAGCACGTGTTTGCGTATATATATCTGTGTATACACACACACACTTTGAAAGAGCATGCTTAGCCAGGAGGCTAGAAATCTGCCAGCTGGACCTCAGAGGACGAGGAACCCCCTTTGGAGATGATCCCTGCTTGGGATGAATATAAGTGGGTTTTATCTTATCTGAAGCTATGAAGTTCCCTTTCACATTGTCCAGATGTTGTAACCTGTGTATGTCATTTATATCGACATGACTGGTGTCAGAGGAGATTTTCACATTCTGTCAGCTGTCTGTCCCAAATATTTGTCCCTGGTAGAGTCCTCAAAACCAGAGTTGAGAAAACTTCTGCCTTCCTGAAAGCTTGCTTAAAGGACTGTAAAAAGTTTCCAGACTGCCCCTCCACTTAGCTGATAACACAGGGATTTTTATGGAAGCATCTTCTGGTGCACAGCCATGGCCAGGTGACAGCACAGACAGCAGCACAGTCAGGGAGAAAGCCCCATGGTCCTGAGGGAGGGTGCATCACAACAGAATGTGGAGCCAAAGACTAATCAGTCATACCTAGGCACAAATACAAACCCATGTATTTCAAGATAATTGACTTGACTCTTCAGTCATTTTGACTGGAAAGAATCAGCTGTCACAACAAACTTAACTAAGAAGACTGAAGATTAAACACTCAGCTGATGTGAAATTAAAAAGTCCTCTCATGCTGACAAATACATCACCTTCTCATAATGAAGACTGCACGATGGTTAAAACCTCTCTGCTGAACAAGCTGCCAGCAAGAAAATCCAAAGAAATATTTATTTTTCAGCTCCACAGGCATATAAACAGTACACTCAACACCTACTTGCCAGCAAGCCAGGCAGCCTTTGGCAGCAAACCTAGATCTTCCTTCCCCCAACACTTGGACCTCATGATTCTTCCATGTCTTAGCAGCTTATCTCATCACAGCAAAACACAACAGTCACATGGGAAGGAAAGCATACCTTATTTAAACACACTGAAATCAAACCCTAACTTGCAGATTTAATGTTGAGGTTACAAACTAAATAAATGAAGCTTCCTCATGTATTCCAGCTGCATGTAGGAGTGCTTAAAGATGTACATGTATAATTAGATTTAATTATCTAAGGGGGTTGGAGCGGAAGAGTGGAGGGGAGAGAGAAAGGGGGGCAGAGGCTAAATAATGGATACAGAATTGTCTCTAAGTTGTCATAATCACCATCTAGCTTGGGCATCAGCACAAAGTGGTCTTAAAAACAATCATTCGCTCATGTTAGTGGCTGTCAAAGCTCCATCTAATCAATTCATTAATAAAATACCAGGTTAGCAAGCTGTCATGGCCAGAAGATAATTAGTTTTCATTGTGGGGTGGCACATTCTGTATCACATTGACATAATAAATAATTCCATAAACTGCTATAATTTATTTGCTTCTGAGCCTTTTTTTTCCCCATTAGTTCTTCAGCAGATTGTATTAAACACGCACAAACTATAAATACAGAGAGTCCTTTAACCAGGCTCAGAAACCTTAGGAAGCATGGATAGCTATTATACAAGCAGTTCATGGGTGACTTGCCTTTAGGTCATTTAAAGAAAGGTTGACAGAAGAGCTGAAAGCAGACCACGCCAAAAGGCACCCTCATTAGATCTCATCTCCATCACCTACATGTACTGAGTAAGGTGCTACTGTGGCCCAGCATGCAATACCAGGGTTGCGCAAGGGTTGTGTGGGAAAAGGATTGCTGCTGTTTTAACATCCCTTCACTAGGTCTGTCTTCTTGCCTTAACATGGAAGTACCCATCCAGGATGGGTTTGGCTGGGCTGAAGTCAAGATAGCCCAATTCTTTCTCTGCAAAGTACTCTAAAAACAAGCAGTTCAAAAAGTGATGCCTTAAGAGGCCTCCTAGAAACAGAGACTAGACAGGAGTAAAGGATCAAAAGAGGTATTTATTTAAAAGGCCTTCAAAGGTACCCCCTGGGGACTCTGAAGCTATTCTCAAAAATGGACCCCAAGATGGACCCCAGGTCACAAGTCCTTCACTTTTTTATAGGTTTGGTTCATTTGCATATCAGGGTTAATTCTCCAATTAAAGCTTCAGTTTTCCCCTCAGCTTGCTCCCCCTTAGAGGCTCTTTGGTTTATACTTTTGGCCTAGGACAGTCTTGGGGTCCTTGGAAAGCAGGGCCGGAGAGGCTTTGTTATGTCTACCTAGCATGAGAGAGCAGAAATTAACAGGCTACAAGAAACTTCAGAGTTACACACCAAGCAGTACAGAATTTGAAAAATAAAGAAGTTAAAACCTAAGGCATCAAAAGGGAATTGTAAGATGTGGACAGTAGAAAACAATGTTACCTTTCTGTTCATGTGAAAATGAGGTTTCTGGGAGGCTCTACAGCATGTCACCCCAGGCAGTTTCACTGCAGCTAGGTTAAGGTACTTTTATTCCTTCTATCAAAGACAACATCTTTATTCTAATCCTAGGAAACTGTGTTTCAGCACTATCTTCTGCAGTGAGTTCATGGGTTAATCACATGGTGCTTTAAAGACCTTATGCACAATGCCTTTGGTTTTCTTGCTTCTCCCTTGACTTGTGATCACAGGGAAGATTTTCATTGGTGCTATCCCTCTCCCCTGGTACCACACTTTATCACATGATTTTTAATTCATGTGCTATCACTACTAGAGACCTTATCTGTTCTCACAAGGGAATATTCAGCTTTCCTGCTGCTCTTCTCTGTACTTCTGCAAGCTCTTCTTGCTGAGTGCTCAGCAAACACACATTATACAAACCAGGTGGGAGGAACCAGTCTTTAAATAATAGTGTACTTTTAATAAATGCAAGCCTTTCTTAATGAAGCCTGACAGATTTCACAGATATGCAAATAAAACCACTTGGCAGAACTCTTAACAAAAGGTCATCAAAATACCCCAAAAAATTCTTTCACTACTTAACATGGTTTTGCCGAATTTCATTTACTATTGTGCTGCCTCGTTGCTTGGCTCTGTAAGATATTATTCATGGTCACTACTCCTTCTTTCTTTTCTGTCTTTAACAGGACTCATTATTTGCATATCTCCCCCCAAACTGTCCAGCTTAACCTGTGATTTCCCTTTTGAATTCAGAATGTTCAAGAAGGTCTGACATCATACTATCAGAAAGGAATGGGAACTGTTTTTGGAGCATAACAAGCAACAACATCACTTTTTCTGGAAAAAGGAATAAACATCACACTTCAGTGAAACTACTTCTGAGAAAGGAGATAACACTGCAAGTATTTGAAACACAGGAGGCCCAAAAGCAATTGTTTGGATATGGATCTTCTTTATTCAATGCTATTCACCAAACAGTGTTTTGAATCCTGTTACAATGCATTGCTTGTTCTTTTCTTCTTGCCACTGCCCCATCTGATCAATTCCACTTAAAAAGCAAAAAAAAATTAAATAACTCGTTGGGTGAGCACACAGTGAAGATACAGTTATCTTTTCCATGGGTAATAAAAATTATGTTTGACTTGCTGCTTGCAAGTGATTCACAGAAAGGTGGTCAGTAACCAGTGTGCAATAGTGAGAAGAAATGATGCAGGAGGAGAAAAACTCATCATCTACAAGACTGTAAGGTAAGTAGAATTTATGCATGCAGTTTTTTAATGGGCCCCTATCCAAGGGCTAGCAGCACAGAATTAAGCAAACAGAGCTGAAGACTCAGCAAAAGAACAGGGCATTTAGAAAAAAGTGATGTTTACCAGTAGAAAGTCATTCCTCTAATGAAAATTTAACAAGCACTAGTATAGGCAGAAAAAAAAAAAAAATTACAGTTTTCCTAAATGAAAACAGCAATCAAAGTTTTTGATTGCCTATCAGCTTTGAAATGCTAATCATTATGGTAGCTGTGTTGGTGAAGGTAAGGAATTACTTAAAGTGTGTTATTTTCTTTTTTAGTTTTGGGGTGGTTTTTTTTTTTGTTTTTGTGGGGTTTTTTTGTTGTTTTGTTTTTTTTTAATCACTGCTCCTCTACAGCTGCACATGCTCAAGGAAACAAAACTGTATGGTTAATTACCCCTATGGAAGCAATCCAAACATTCACAAAGTAAAAGCTCCTTCCACCTTAAAGATCAAGGTTTTAAATTAGGAAAGTACTTAAGTCTCCAGCTGATAAAGATGTTTGACCTGCTGGGCAAAGGTAATCGCCAGGGATCTAATTCAGGACTCTCACAGCACACAACGCAGGGGGGATCCCCAGTGCAGAAGTTTGAAACAGTAAGATGCTACTTAGAGCAACAAGAAAAACAAGCACCGCAATTTTACAAACATTAATAAAAAATAACAGAAGCTTTTAGCCTTTTCCCTAAGAACTCATCATTCCTTTTCCTTCAAAATCCTTTTCCAAACACTGGCAGAGGTGTCCAAGTCAGCCCCTGGTCAAACTCATGTCAGGAAAGGAAACAGGTTTTCCTGTTCTTGATCAGATTTTGAGTTCATTTACAAATACAGTTTAAGCAGGACTAGAAGAAAACTTCTGAGACTGCTGTCATGCTCATGGTAAGACCAACAACAGACTGAAAAGAAAGAGGAGTTATGCTCAGCTAAGACAAACCTGGCATTAGCAATCCTGCACTGCGTGGAAAGGCCATTGCCATTGCAAAGCTCAACCACAGAAAAGCAAAGTGGTAAGGAAATCAAATTTAATGAAATCAGCTAATTCCTCGTTTCCATCAACCAGTAAGTCACTTGGATCAATTCACATCTTCCTTAATGCCTAAACCTCAACTTCCTATGAAAAAATAAGCAAAGAAAATTACACTGCACTTAGAAGTAAAGGAGATTTTGATTTTATCATTTATCATCAGAGGGAGAGTGTTCTTATATGAGAAGGATATACTAACATGCCACAGCACTTTAATATAAGCCTCCATTTCCCCTCAAAGCCAAGCAAACTCTTGGATGCCTCACTGAACATAATGAAATAGCAATGAAAAAATGCAAAAGAACATAAAGTAAAATGCACAAGGTGTGTATCGTTCTTCATTGCTCCTTTTGATCACACCACAAAATACTAATCAGCCATGCAGACCTACTACTGTAGCACCTAGCTAGTAAACAGCTTGTATTTACAAGCAGGATTATCTGCAAAGAACACAACTAAGAGCTCACATGGACAGTAACAGTAGCTCAGCTAATGCTGGATAATGAATTAAACGATAGTAACTCAGTCTGGGCCAAGACAGGGTTTCAGAATCTAAGAGCTCACAATTTAATCAAACAGTTTTGTGTTCTACTCATAGGAAATATTATTCCAATGATGTAGGATACAGCAAGATGCACACAAGTATTTCAGACCTTGGAATCCTACATGCCCTCCAAATGTTTGCCACAATTTCAGCTAGAGACACATACAAAATTAAAACAGACATCCAATAGCAGAATGGAGGAGCAGAATTAACACTGGGAATATTTTCTCTAAGGAACAGCATATAAAGACATACTGGATGTAGGATAAAAAGCAACTCCCTTAATGTTTGTTTTCTTTGAACAGCAAAGGAATAGCACTGGGGGCAGTGTACAGAACAGGAGTGGGCCACAAGGTGAGATCGGGGATCTAATTTTTTCTTTTCACATCTTACCTATCTGTGTGTGTGTAAATAAAACTGCAATATAAACTCAGAAAATTCTTATATGAAGAACTTAAAAATACAAAATAAACAGGCAAACAAAACCCCAAAGCAATTGGTGACTTCATTTTGGGGAGCATGAGCTAGCTGTTCTGCTAGAAACCAAGCAAATGCCCAAATGCAGCTCTGTGTAACAGGGAAAGTGTCAGTAAAGACAAATCAAGCAATAGCCCACTCCTTACTCTAATTTCTTATGGCTATTGTCATGAAGGCACTTTCCTGTCTGAACCCTAACCAGCATCCAGAACTACACAGGATGACAGATACATGAAACTGCCATCACAAACACTATAAGGTACATCAGACACATGAAAGTTGCTAGAAAATTATTTTCTCTTCCCATCCCAGGATTTCAGTGTTTGTTCTTTTTCTATCAGCACAAGTAAGCCTTTTCATTTTTCTGCTCCTGAGGCTGACACAAAACACCCTTTAAGAAGCCAGGTAGCTGTGACACAGGGAAGTTCTGACCACCATGAGGAACTGGTGGCTTGTTTCCCACACTCACCTGGGAGTATCACCACTAAACAACAGTTTGGGGCACATCATAATTGACTTTTGCTTCAACCTACAGTAAAATGACAATCCCTGCAAGTAGCTGCCATGAAAGTAGACTGATACAGCAGAATTTAGCTTTGATATATGACTTAAGCCTGCAGTATCCGGTAAGAGGCAAAAAACTGACTGCTGAATGCTTTTTAGACTCACTGTAGCAGCCTACAATGAAAAAATATTGCAAAGTGAGTTCTGAAAACCTTATAGGATACACTGCTTTTATAGCTTAATAGGCTTTTCTACATCCTTCTACTTAAGTATAAAGTACCACTTTAAATACCAAGGCTAGTAAAATTTCGGATTATCCTCATGTGTCTGAACAAAATGATGGGACATTATGTACTCGGGGGCAGTTACAGCTGCCTCTTGACAGCAGAACTCCCAACTGAGAGCATTTTGGCCTCTGGGTGCAAAAAAAATGCACACAATATTTATTTGCAACAGATACACTATATAAACTGATTTATCCTTGTAACTGACCTAGGCTTAGTATAACTGGGTACTTTTGCCATGTCTTCAGACAGATCCTTTTCATCCTCTGATGGGTTTCTATAGTTAGGAAAATAATTGTATACCCTGGAAGCCAACATAACTTGTATGCTAAAGAAACACCCTTAGAGGAGATAACAGCACCTACCACTGCTTAGCCAGCTGAACAGGAACAATGCCAACAGTGGATCACATATCCGCGTGCATGCGTGCACGCACATGGATGTGAGCTGGAAACAACAAGGCCTGTATGGTTGTGGCAGAAGGTTTTGCTCAGCCCACTCTGCAGTGCTGATCCATGTGCATTTAAGCAGCTTTGGATCTAAGTGGAAAAAATGGCACAAGAATAAAATTCTGTGATTTCTGCCCAGGAAGCACACATGGCTTATGGAGCCACCAACTTTCCCACAGTAGAGAGAGAAAGTGAGCAGAGAGATTAAAGGAGTTTAAAGGAATTCCTTGAATTAAGACAATATAGACCAAACTTATTCTCAACTTCATCAACAGCAGAAACAAAAAATAAAAACTACTGCAACTAGTTTACCAACTTCACCTACCAGATTTGGAAGCCACTTTCAATGCCCAATGCAGACAAAAAGAAGCACATCTGTTGTTTTCAATACATGGCTGCCAAAATATCTGCTACAGTTTCTCAATCTACCTGCATAATCTCTAGGCAATTTTAATCACATACAGCTGTTCGTGCAATTTTAATGGTGTTTTTCTCCCTGAAACATTCATCCCCCCTAGAACATTAATATTTCTTGGTTAAGAGTCCCACATTAAAAATCATTTTGTGAAATACAGTCTACTAAAGTGGAGAGTCTATGCAGAAGTTTTTGCTAAGCGACTTATGTGCACAGAAACATGGAGCAAATGTTACCCTGCATACACAAGCATTCAAATGCCTGAAGTAAACACATTAGAAGGGAGCAAATCACATTGGTGCATACTGTGTGGGTGGAACTGGGAATAGTTTGAAAAGGTTTCTTGTTCATTCGGTTATTACTTTTTAATGTACATTTCATTTTTTAAATAAATGGAATACTGTTTCAATCTTATCAACTAGAATTTACAATCATTTTATGGTACCTACATTTTACATCTAGAAGAGACCACCTTGACCATCTGATTTGATTCCCTCCTTAAAATGCAGACTGAAGCAACCACTCTGGCTTTAAAACTTCTGGATCTCATTTGCTATATATAAATCAGGTGCCAAAGCATGACTGAAAAAGTATTTAAAGTGACAATAGAAAGAGGAAGAGAGGACAATCAAAGGCACTGCTTACTTAAATTTTACAGTGTTACACTCCTGATGTTTGTGATAGTCCTGCCTTGACCTCTACCTGGACACCAGCATGATGATACTTCCTTCATTGCTGAGATTAAGGCATTTATGGTCAGGGCCATATCATATTTTATTTAAACACACTGCAGAAGGACATGAAATTTTACAGTTCAGATTCTCCATGGTACTTGAGCTAAGCTTGGGCTTCAGGGAAGAGCAAACAGCCAGCTCACGTGAGAGCTGCCAAGGTGCAGCTTCCCTTTATCAGCCCAGAATAAACATCTTCCTCTTTCTTATGGCCAGACAGGCCTCTCAGCCCAACCACTCTCCAAGCCCTCTCTCCACCTGGATTTTTAGAGGGATGACAGGGGCAACAGTACTGCATCAACCAGCACCATTTTTTAACAGATTTCAGTCCTGAAGTGAGACAAATTCCGGTTGTATGAACGGTAGCAAAAGGGGACAGCAGCTCTGCCAGCCATGACCAGGGTTTTGCTCCCTTGAGAGCCCCTTCTCACAGATGGAGGTCCCACTTGCCATTCAGCAGCAGTCTCAGGTCACCTTGGGCCTAAATCCTGCAACTGTACACAAAGGTCCTAAAGCAAGTTTCAGCGAGTCAACCTCACAGCACAGAGATACAAAACCATCACCACTCACCCTCCCCAGCCACAGCACATTAGGCCTGCACTTCACTAGCAGCAATCATTTCAACCAAATGATGCATGTATTTCAACCATAACTATGAATACAAATACCAAGTAAGGTCCTGACTCATTCCACCCAATGTACCTGAAATGACTGCAATCAGAGTAAAGTCTCCCTAGTGCACAGCCAGTAAGAATAGACATCTTCTGCAAATGTTACAGCCCTGAGAACAGACTTGATCCTCCAGGCATCAATGTTTTTATTTTTGACTGTACAGCTATGAGCCTTTGCCGAAAGGAGAAGCTCAGTTCTTCCTGCTGTAGACAGAGAAACAACACTGACACACAGATAGATAAATGATAGGAAGACAACAGGATCCGCTTCATTTTATCTGGGGCAATCTTTCAGCCATATAATGAAATAAAAACCTCTTGGGGACCTTAGATCAAAACGTTTTTTGGTCTAGCAACCGCAACTCCCCCTCAGGCTCCACGTGGGTTACAGGTTTAATCTCATCTTCCTGCAAAGGCACCGGCAGGAGTGGGGCCACCCTTGACTCCATCGGCTGCTCCATGGCTGCAGGCTTCAGGCAAAACAGACAGACTTCAGCTGTGTATGCCTATTAGGGCTCTAATGCTGGGAATAGCAGCAGAACACACAACCAAGGCAATTCAATCTAGAGCAAGATAATTCACTACCAGTCTTACCCCCCACCCCTTTCCACAGCACCAAATGCATCAGTGACAAGTACCCCACCTTTTCTCAATGTAAGGGCAATCGTATGCCCATTATCTCTACCCTTAACTCTGCACAAACTGTAGAAGTGACTGTACCTGAATCTGAGGTTATTGAGATCACTGTGAACAGGGATGGCTTCTGCAAAAGTAACCACAATGCTAATACTGTAAAGCAGGATGGAGGTCTGAACTAGGCACCTGTTAGCTAAAGCAACTTTCTGAAATCAGATTTAACTTTCTGGATGTTTTTTCTTGTGGCTGGTGCTGATGTTTAGCAAAAGCATGGAACTCAATGTGTCAATCCACATGGGAAGGAAGCCTCTTCTCCATCCCACTCTGTCCTCACCCTGTTTCCTTTCAGGGCATTTATAAACACAAAACAGCTCCCACAGTTACAGTGACTTGAGACATAAAAAGCAGAAAAATTCCCATAACCCCAAGATCTTCTCAGTGAGGTGTTATCTTTTGTCCCTTCTATCTGCTACTTTTCAGAGTAAATGTTCTTTTAAAGCACCTTGCTGTCCCTGCCCACAAAGGAGGAAATAATATCTTCAGCTATGGAAGTATCCAGGCTTCTTTTTGAAAGTCAGGATGCGATATAGATTATTAAATACTACACATACAACTATTCTTTAATTCCACAAGTCTTCCATTTACCACTTCTTACATTCAAAGCAAGTCTGCACCTACATGTGCACAGTTGTGTAAGCCCTATGTGCAGTTACACATCCACCCCTCCTCGTAAGGGTTGCCAGCAATTTTGTGAAAATAGGTCAGAGAGGTCAGCTACATACCCTCCTTCCCACAAGAGATAAGGTGCAGTGTCTCACACCTGTCAAGACAGTGAATTCATTAATTTCTAACAATCACAGGCTTCTTAACTGGGCATTTGTGCATATTCTTACCAGTGAGAGGTAGTTGCTCAGTTCTCACTGTCGGGTCACTGCTAGCAATCTGCAGACCAGGCAAGTTGGGAAGGTGTTGTATGTTAAGAAGTGTCAGGAAAGGGAGAGAAATCAGTTTGATTGTGTGCATTTTTAACACAAAAATGCTAGTAAATGTAGTGAACCCAAACGTCACCTCCCAGCCCTTCTTGCTCGACTGCAGATCATGACAGCAGTTACCTCACTCGGATCCTTTCTGTGGTTCCAACTTTCCCACCATTCAGGTTATATGGCTGAGCTCCCTGTACATCTCCCAGAGCTCTTTTGTGTCACTAACATGATGTCACTGATGTCATCGCTGTAACAATCAACCCTGAAGCACAACATGATGATTGTTTCTTCAACTCACATTCACAGCACATTTGTTCCAGCAGGCTTGAAAATGAGAGGATGAGGCAGGCTAGGTTTTCCTGCTCAGTAGGTTTTTGCTCCAATCTAATTAAAAACATTCAGCAATTCACTGAAGTTCCTAGAGAACTGCACGTGTACCACACTTTAAAATAAGCTCTAAGTCCTTTATTTTTTTAAATGCACTCCCCAGATGGAGACGTTTCCTCAGAAGTTTTTTTGTGATATTATACTGAAGCTGCTGAACCAGAGAAGTTAAGCTGCTTCTGACCTATCTTGGTCTTGTTGTTACTGCTAATGGTTTTCTTCTTCATCTAAAAGCTAACAAGGAAAGCCACTGTTGGTTCTCTGACATGCAGAGAAGTGACAGTACAGCTCACTAGAAACAGGCAGCTGTGGTCACCTTGGTCTGAAACTGGGTCAGAGATGCCAGCTCATGGTTATACGGGAGAAATATGCAAGTAATATTAGGGATTCAGAGGCTGAGGACAAGACCATCCTTTTCTTGCTGGCAGAAGTCAAGCAGGTTTAACAGCTCTGAGAAAAGGCAGCTTCCTCACAACAAAAGGTATGTTTCATGTACAATTTTTGGTAACTTTTCCTCATTTCTGGAAAAAGCGTCAAGGAATCTATGTGAACAGCCTGTCAGAGACTGAAATATTACAGTTTATGACTTAAACATTTTCATGAAGGACTTTTAAAGCTGTATTACAAAAGCTGTAGTGAAGACTGCCGAACCCTGGATGGGGCCCTGACTGAGGCCTTACACTGCTCACTGATGAAGAGAAGATAAAGTAACAACTCAGGGCTGGGGACATTCACTGAGCACAGGCTTAACACCTCCAAGGTGGAGACCACAGCCCCAGGGCTATCAGCTGCCAGGCTTGATCAGACCCTCCACCTGTTGGGGGGGTGGAGGGAGGAGAGACTTTGGGTATCTGGGAAAAGCCTCTGGTCAGAGGCACAGTGACTGCCCATCCTCCACTGTGCAGAGGAGCCCAGCTGAGGGGTCCTCACCGGGGGGGGGAAGCTTATCCACAGCAGAAGGGGGTGACATGGCCCATCACAGGGGCCCCCCTCAAAGGGGTCCCCAGACCCTGCACCAGAGCCCCAGAGATGATGCAACAGACCCTCGGTGGTGCAGGGGACAGTGTGTCAAGCCAGCCCCTGCAAGGGAGATGTGGGTGTTCCCACCTGGCCCACAGTGTATATTAATCCACGGGATTCTGCACTCTTCGGCGTGTGGCGGCGTGGTGTAGCATGTGGTGGCCACGGCGGCGATGGGGGACCCTCACCACCATCAGACCAGATGGAGGGGAGCAACGAGACGTCGTTGGGACCCTCGGATGGGTGATATGCTTCCACCTTAACCCCTGTCACCTCTCCCTGTTCCCCCACCCACACTTCTTTTTCTTTCTTTCCTCTTTCTTTCTCTTTGCCTCTTTTATTATTAAATACAACACATCAATTTTTTGGCACCAACATCTAACTTCATTTGGTTTTAATCTCGTTTTGGGGTATATTTTGAACCTTCTAAGTTCTTCCCGAGACATAATTTTCTTTACTCTTCTGGGTTTAAACAGGATCGTAACACAGCCAAGCCAAGCCCTGCACTGCTATACCACCTTAAGCCAAAAGAGAGCCATCACTGGGAGACTGCCACTACTGTGCTTTATGTTGCTGCTTGTGGGAGAATGTGTGCTGATGGAAAGTCCATCCAGCTCCAAACACTGTTAAGATAACTGGACAAATTCAGTAGGAAAGACTACAGCGTCTTGACGTATTCTGCTTATAACTCCATCCCTGAT
Organism: Corvus hawaiiensis; assembly: GCF_020740725.1. Classification (NCBI taxonomy): domain Eukaryota; kingdom Metazoa; phylum Chordata; class Aves; order Passeriformes; family Corvidae; genus Corvus; species Corvus hawaiiensis. The sequence continues at coordinate 85,840,467 of NC_063213.1, read as the reverse complement.
ACTGGAAACAGACCTTTTGCCAGCTAAAGTCACTTCGACCTGGGGAACTGTAGCATGTCACATACAACGCCAGCAACATTCTTGCCATCAAACAAGCGCTAAAGGATCCTTCTGACTAGCTAGCTATGATATCACCAGCTTCCAAATTCAGACTTTCTCAGGAACTGTCCCTAAATGCCTCAAAAAATGCCTGTCCTCATCTCCAGAAACAAGAGTGCCCTTAAGCTGTACAGCCAAGAACAAATTCCTTCAGGGTTGTAACAACCAATTAAGGGATGTGAAGCAATTACTTTTATATCCATACAAATGAAACTCCTCCAATGCAATTAACAATCCCTTATCATCTACTATTGAATTTGCGGAAACCATATGCTGTACACTCACTCCTCCCCCAACTTTTCCACAATTTTAATCAGTTTGTTTTAGCTAATGTAATGAAACCTACCTATTCAAGAGAAATAATAGATGTCTGCACATTATCTGAGTATTTCTAAATGTCCTTTTTAATTTTAAATATAATTTCATTTGAGATTTTGCAGCTTTCATTTCTATTAATAAATTATCATTTCTTCTATATAAGTGAAGAGCTAGTATGTCATGTAATTTTTTTCCTCTAAATAGACTAAGACTTTGATCTAATGCAAGCCCTTGCTGGGAGTAGAGAGACTTTCTGTCTAATTTAGTTATGAAAAATATTCAATTAAACTTCGGAGTTTAATTCATTTAGTTATGAAAATTAGATGAGCTCAATAAGGTACATTTGATTTGCCTTAAGAAAAAAAACCAAACCAAAAAAAGGAGAAGAATATCTGAAAGGGAAACAAATATGAATGGAGAACAAAAGTAGCTTTCCCTGTTCATGTTGAAAGGTGGATAACATGAAGAGTCTGAGTTCCATTTTTGTGCCTATATAAAACACAGCCACAATGAGTTCATGCAAATTTTATATCCAAGAGATACATGAACAGCTGGTATTAACATCTTAATTGTCTCTTGGGTAACAAAAATCCCCATAGATCATAACTGAGTCCATCCCAGTCAAGGGAGATCTGTTTCCTCACAACAGGATTACACCATCCACACAAAACTCTTCTCCATCTCCACTCAAGGAAAAAGAAAAATATCTGAATTATTTTTCAAAACCAGAACAGAACAATATGTGTCACAGTATCCCGCAGTGGTAGGGAGGAGAAGAGAGATCCAGCAGGCAAGAACTGTGCAGCAAGATTGATTTATTTAATTATTTTACAAACTCTTTTATAGACTTTTTTCTTCATAGTCTAATTGGTCAAAGGATCAGCCACCCCTTGGGGTGATTGGCTAAAATCCTAAACATCCATTGTCAAAATATTTTTCTACTGTACCATAAACAAAGGTTTGCAAGGTCGCAGGTGTTCATAGTTTATAGAACTCTACAAGTATCTTCCGTGAGAGAGAAAAGTATCTCACGGGACTGGGAAGAAGCAAGAAAAATTCTTGCTAGCAGCAATATTTGTATCCACAAACATGGATCTCTCCGACAGAGGCCTCCTCCTACTTTTGCAGCCATCACTCACCATTTTTGCAGATGGGACAGCACTGGTCGGGCTCATACACCGGATCCACACACTCGGTCTGGGGACAGGCTGAGACCGTGCACAGCACTTCACCATTGCCTTCACAGCGACACCTTTCACACGGAGAAACCTGAAACACAAACCCAGTCACCCTTTAACTCCTTCACTTAATACACTCCTGGAGTGTGCAATGCCCACCTTCTCATCTGCAATGTTCTTTCCTTCACATCTTTTTCCTCCCCACTCTAAAACAAATGGGTTTTGTGGCCTAAATAATGCAGAGAGCAAGACTGGGCTCCTGCAAAATTACAGAACTACAGCAGGAAAAAAACCCCAAAACAAAGCAGGTTCTTCTCTGTACCTACACAGCAAATGGGAAAGTCAGAGGGATGTTGAAAACAAGAACAGTGAAGACTTTTAATACAAATAAAACAACAATTACTTTATTGAATCTCTAATGAACTTCCTGAAAATTAAGTTCATAATCTGGTTTAGTTCTATTAGAGGTTCAAAATATACTTTAGAGAAAAATATTCTATTTTAAGAAGAAAAGTTTTGCTAAATGAAGTTAGAAGCTTCATTTAATGGAAAACCTTATCAATTTTTTCAGGTTTGAAAGTATTGTGATAGCAGGAAGTTAAATTTTATTGAAAACTATATTTTTCAAAGAGAATTCAGGAAAAAAACACATCCTTTTGAATTCAGGTGTTTCCCATAGGTTAACTGTATTTGGACCACTCTTCTAATACTCGTAACTTTCTGAAAGGAAGTTGAAATTCAAAGAAAGGGGTGAAGGAAAACACCGGTAATCCTTTATACCTAGTGAAATGTTACTGGCTTTGAAGAACTCTTACAGAATAGGAATACCATGAAATAGTTACTTGAAAGACCTACTTCAAAGAAATTAATTCTGAACAAAACAGTAGCAAGACTCTCTTTAGTAAAAAATGGACTTTGAAATGTCTGCAGTTCCCACATATACAATTCCAGCTGTCCTCTTCAGCATTCCTGACCAGGCGCATCACACTGCACTGCTGACATCCTCATACCACACAAGATAGAGGGAAGCAAGGATGTGAAGAGCAACAAATGCCATACTGTAAATCTCATTGCTGCACTCCAAAAAACCACATGGGTACCCATGCTCAGAACACAGGATGAAAACGCAGCTGAACGTTATTAGTGATCTTCTAAATCTATAATCTGTGCAGATTACTGGTTTACTTAAGGAGGAGGTTGTTCTTTTTATGGACCCTTTTTCATTCCAGATTCTAGCTGATGCAGACAACCCCCTCTGCATTTCTCCAATAAGAGCAGAAAAAAATAAAATCTAAAAAAGAAAATAATTATTTGCTGTGAAGAATCACCCAGATGCCTGACTTGGAGATCATCTGCTTCTTCTCCCTATTTTTTAGGCAGCCTATCACATTTTTTCCTCAAATCCATTCTCTTACTTGCCTCTCACATCCTTCTCACTTCCAAAGTTCAAACATGTGGATGCTTGCACAGCATCATCTCCAACTAAATGCTCATTCATGTTTTGCTACTTCCCTTCCCACCTGCCAAAGCTGCTATTTGCTTATGCACATCTTTCACGCCCTCCCCTCTGCTTAGAAAGCCTAAATAGGGTCTCTTGCTGTGTTGCTTTCTGCTTTTATTACTATTATTTATTTCAGATTTCCTTTGCTACCTACTCACTTTGTGTTTTCTCTTTGCTTTACACTCTACCAAGCATAACACCACAGTGTATGTTTATAAAATCCTACACAGAGGCTGACAGCCCAGTGCAGCAGATCTTTGTTACAGACTTTGGGACAACTTTGTCCTGTAATTGGTTTTAAACTGCCACATTCACTTCCAGAGCTGGAGTGTCAGCAGATGAGGAGGTTCCTGATCCAGTGCTCAGAGTTGAAAGGCTCAGGTATTTTAAGTAATCACTTGAACCACATGTGAAGTTTTGAGTGTCAGCAAACCTGAGATCCTAAGTATTAAGTCAACAATAAGACTCCTTCCTTCTAGAGTTACATCCAGAAACAATACTTACTAAATTATAAAAACATAGTTTTTAAGGAGGACTCATTTTTTTTTATATTATTTTTAAGTAATCCTACTTGATCAAAGATACCAGAACTCAGTTCCAAGGATCAGGATCAACAAGCCAAACCTACAGCTTTCAATCGATTTTAACACTTTTTGCCATGACTTGGAAAAGATGCAAATTCACCAACCATCAAAAGTTCAATAAGACCAGTAGCTACAACAACAGAGGTTCCTTAGCCCAGGACACTGCTTAGTAGCTGTGTCATTCAATATTGGAAGTGGTGTAAAAACTAAAGTATCTGATTGCAATCAGGAAACAAGACAAGCACACAGATGCTATTCCTAAAATCTCTCCTCTGTAAAATTTAAGCATGTTCTAATTAAATAGGTTTGCTAGATTTCCAAATTTGACAAAGGCTGAAATTCTCAGAAAAGTAAGTCACTTGATGAAGCACTGAAAATACTATTGATTGAAAAATAAAGCTGATCTAATAATGATGAGTTTTAATACACATTTCTGTCCTATACAGCACATACACCTGAAAACTATATCTTTCATGAACAGAGTGCACTGTTAATGTGATACTGCCATAATGAAGACACTTCTCGTGTCATAGATCATGGGATTTCAGGGGAATACTTACATTACACCCTTGGTAAGTACGGTCATCTGCACAACCCACCAATCTGAGTAATGGCAGCAGTGATAAGGAAGGTCCCCACGAGCTTATTTCTAGAGAGATCTTTTCAGGCATGTAAGTAAACCACAGTGGCTGCTAAAATGGTATCAGTGTCAGCCATCATCTGTTCATCTTTGGACTAAACAGTGCATTCTTTTTATAGATGATCAGGATATAGCAGGAACTGTAGAAAACCCCCACTTTCCGCAACTTAATGGCAGCTCAGTACTTGGAGACGTAATCATCATTAGAGAGAGAGAGACAGTAAGACAGCATGTGTATGTAACAGCAGCTAAATAAATCAGAATGAAAAGACCCATTTGGTCCTTCATTTCCCCTCTCTATTCATGCAATGCAAGCACCCTCCCTGCTGCACAGTTCCTAGTGGCAGTCAACGCAAGGAGCATCCCACTTGTTCCAGTGGGAAACGACCAGCCCAGCAGCACTCAACACTCAGCACTTCTGACATAACCAGGCCGGACTGGAAATAATATCACCTATCAACCTCTCTCTGAAGACTAATGATACCACGTCTCCATGGTCTACAGATGAAGCTGTTAACTCGATAGCAGCAGCAGTTCTGCCACTGAAAAAACTGCAGGAAGGCAACAAGAGGCAACAGAAGTCTTGTGTATTCACCATGCAGCCATAAAACCTGTAGAAAATAGAGTGCAGATGGCAAAAAAACCTACTTCTTTAGAATTGTCTAAAGGGAAGTTTATGAGGAGAGGTACAAATGGAGTTGCAGACATTGTAAAAGAGCAAATGCACTATGGTATAAACCGCTAAGTTTTCCACTAGTGGGGTGTGAAGAAAGCTCTAGCTTAGTAGGTTTATCCAACAGCTTAGTGCAAATTTTCATAATTACGAAGTGACAAATCATTCGTAGTCCAAGGGAATTTGAGGCTTTCCCCTACTCCCTTCCACATGTCAAACTTTAATTAGAAAATAAAAAGACACCTAAACCAAACCAACAAAAAAGCTGAATTAAAAATATATATACAACCTACAGTCGGTTCCTTGAGCCTTGAAAACACCTAAATTAAAAAACATATGCCCAAAACAATCATAATCCCAAACTTCCTTGCTTTTGCACTGGAATTTTTACTAATATTTTCTTGCCACTTACACAACTCAGGAGAACATGAATGGGGTTACACTGACAATAAACATACCAGCCATGCTTTTACTCCTCTCTGTCTTCAAAATACCTCAGCTCTTTCAAAACTCTTTTGGGCTTGTTGACTTCCAGATTTCCAAGTAATTTACCCACAAAAAACCCCAATTTGCTTCCTCATGGTAGCAAGAAAATTCTAAAAGACACAAAGCAACAACTTTCAAAAATATAGATCTTTTCCAAAACATTGCACTTCTGAAGATAATTTATGGCTCTGGTAAGACTTTCTATGCCAGCCCTCATTTTCAAATTTTACTTGAAAGATTTGGACCATGTGCTTTAGAAATCTCCAGCTTCAGTGCAGAACTTTATCCCCATTGCGTTTCACCAAACAGAGGTTTTGCTACCAGTTCCACTCATATGGATGCTGTGATCACACTGCTATTCTGCCTCACAAAACCCACAGGGGACCAGAGTGGTGCTGATGGAAACAGCTTTATGAGACCTTGTCCTTTCCCTACACCCAAGTTGTGTTTTGTGTTGACATCCATGTCCTTTTTGAAAACAGAAAAATGCATGCATACGTGAACACACAAGAAGAACAGACTGCAAATCAAAGAAGAAACACATGAAACCTCAAATTCCCTGGCACACTCAGCTTCTGGCTTCAGTCAGGGCAATTCTTTGCCATGCCAAGCCACATAGGAATTTTATATAAGCAGACTCACAAACTTGCACACATAATTACACATCTATACATAAATGTTTGTGCAAATAATGTCACTTAAATTCTAGGAGGTCACCTTTTTCTTCCTTCAGTGATGGCTGGCACTCTTTGCCACTAATACTAGGTGCAGACACGGAGAAAAATCACACCGCTATCCATTTACAACTCCTTCCCTGACCTTGATCAAGAGATAGCATATTAGTAACCTCTCTAAGACCATCAACTTTAAACTCACGAAATTACCTTTGAAGCTGTGTGCAATTGCATTTTGCAATTGCTTCCACTGAGCAGCAGCAACCTGACTACATCTGCACCTCGTGTTGCCAGACAACTCCACTGATTGCCGTGGCCTGGGCAAACAGCTGCATTTACAGCTTGTGCTCACAATATTGGAACCAACACTGAAGCTCAACTAAAAAACAAGGTTCTCACATAGGAAAATAATCAGGCTGCAGTTCCACTGCCTAATTGCATCAATAACTTGCTTGTCCTGAGCAGACATCCCTTCTCATTCATGTTTCCAAAGCTGAGTAAAAGAAGGCGGTAAGGGAACCGAAGTTTTGTTAGAGGAGGATACGAAGACAAGGGCCGAAAGCTGAATGGGGTTGAAAAGAAATCTGATAGCCAAGATCTTTTCAGAAAATTTCTGTAAATGTCACTGTTCAACACTCCATTTTTACCAAGGCTGCCAGCCATATTCAAATGTACCAGGGAACATTAAGGTTCTACACTCACTACACATTTAACACAGTATTTTAGGCTTGCTTTATAGCCATTAATACAACACCACTACATAAACAGGCTAGGAAATAGAACTCTGTAGAAGAGTGTGAATGAAGAGCAGGGAGGAACCTTTAAAATTCTTTAAGACTCATTAGTCTTTAAAACTCTGAGCTATGAAGAAGGTGTGGAGAAGCTTCATCTTTTGGCCATCCCCGAAGAATTAAGTACGCTGGGAAAGGAAGGATCTCACAAGCCATCTCTGAAAAGGTCACACCAACTAGCTGCTGTTAGGGCAGCTGCTCTCTCTTAAGTAGAAAACTGCCACCCTGAAGTTCAATGCAGTCCTTGAGGGTGACATGGAAAAAAGGAGGATGATACAAGTTTTCTGCCGTACCATGCAATTCACCAGTGCTCTGCGCATCACTGCCTAAAAAGGGTAAAGGGCAACACTGTTATTCATTATGGAGAAAGTAGTTCTGCTCCGTTATTTAGTTTCCCTTAAATTGAAGAACATGGAAAGACATTATGAACCAAAGTTAAGTTTTCAGGAACATGCAAATACCACAGACAGCAAACGAGGCAACTTACTTTCAGCATTCACAAATACATTTTCTTTTTCTCCATCCTGAGAGGGGCTCAGCTTCCAGAACCTTGAACTGTATTTCATATTCCCCTCAACATATTCAGCATGAAACTCTCTGGCGTATTCAGAAATGGGTTTTGCACCAGCTCTGTATCTACGAGTCTTTCACAAGCAAATTCACAAGTCATTCTTAGAGCCTGGTCAGCCACAATAAAATACAAAATGGAAAAAGACAAGGTAAACAACCAGAAAACTGGGCCCAACTCCACAACTTTTGAGTGCACTGTAACATCTTGCATTTTCAATGATAATGACTTTGCACAACAATGCTTAAAAAGACCCTACTCTAAAAGGATTTCCCTGAACATAAAGCTTCTCAAGTCCTTTCTTTAAGTATCACTCCAACCTAGACTGCAGACCACGCTGTTATTAAAAAGAAGGCCCATTCTCAGAAAGCAAACATTATGCAACCTTGGCAGCACCACTTAAATAGTTAAAAAGGAAAAAGAAACAACTGTTAGAAAGTAAGGGATCATCGCAGAGTGATTACTAGGAATAGAAGACAGCCCACAAAACCCTGCTTGATCCCTGCAGGGCAGAAGTTTACCAGTTAATAGTTAAATAAGGAAACAAATGTACTGCTGAAATTTTTCATAAAATCCATAACACCACCGAGTAGCATCCTTCCAAGTAGCATTTTTTACTGTAAATACCAAAGGAATTAATAAAGATCAGCACCCTCATTCAAAAATGTTAGAGTATCATAGAGCAAGAAAGGTCATGTTTAAGGGGAATATTTTACAGGACTGCAGAAGTAATATTAACACAAAAATGAAAAAGAGGAGGGGGAGACCCAGAACACTCTCAGAGAAAGCAGTTAAAGAACATAATACCACTTTAAACAAGAGAAGAATTCACAAAATGACTTTTGGCTTCAGTCCTTACCATGAACTCCTCTAGGGTCTGGTAGGTTTTCCCTCGGAACTCGCAGTAGTTCTTCCTCTCCTTGCACTGCGGGCAGCACTGCGTGGTGTCCACATGGATGCAACGAGGGTGGAGCCTGGGGCACTCGGGCTGGATACATAGCGGGCCCTCCTCAGTGCAGAGGCAGGGGCAGGCAGAAGGGCCCGGCGCAAACTTCTCCCCGATGGCATAGACGAAGCCGCTCTCATCCACGCAGCCTTTCCCACGGTAGTCCGGATAGGCGTACTCCTCCGGAGGCTCGGGAGTGACACTCGCAACAGATGCTGGGAGAGATGAATCTTCAGCCACCTGAGGTTCCTCAGGAGCAGCATCCCTTTGCTCCTGCACTTGAATGCTCCCAGATTTACTGCTTGTCCCCTGGCTGTTCCAAGCCTGCTTTTGCTTAGTCCAAGACTCCTTGTTCGAGTAGTTCCTGTTTCCTTTGCTCTTCCAGTCCCTGCCACCCTCCTCCCTCCCGCTCCTGCCGATCTCATTCATTTTCCCTGGACCTGTCTGGCTGTCCCTTGTAGATGTGTGATCCCTCTTTTCCTGGCTCGCCTTTATCTCCTGTTTGTCTTGAGCCTTGGCCAGTTTTTGTACAGGTACGGTGGAGCTACAGAGGGCAACCATGAGGCAGCAGGTTACGAGAAGAGAACTAGAGAGAGCTCCAATTGCCATTGCAGTAGAGCTGGGCATCACCTACTGCATCCCACAGGGGACACTGCATTCACATCGGAGGGAAGCACTTCTTAGATCCACAATCCCTAGGAAAAGAAGGATTAGGAATACTTCAGCTTCTGCACTTCTTCCCCCCAGCACCCCGCCTCGCCTCCACCGATGCAACATCTCAAACAATGTGCAACCTGCCTCGGTAGTTTATGCAAAAGGCAAACAGCCTGCTGCTGCATCCCTCCTCCCCCGCTCTGCCAAGTCTTATAAATAGCAGGGCTCTGGACACGGACCGGGCGTCTTTGTCTCCAAGAGAGCACCACGCAGAACTCCAGGGAGTCAGCGTTTGCAGAGGCAGGTGCAGGCAAAACCCGGAGCACTTGGGAGTTATTTTTAACTTTCAGATGACAACATGTGAAGAGGACGGACGCCCGATGAATTAAACGGAGCTCCCCAAAATCCAGCAGGGTGCGGAATAGAAATTACCCAGTTGAGTGCTATTCACTATATATACACACGATGATTTTCATTAACCTCTTATTCAGTCTGAAGTACGCTAGTTGGGGTTTTGTTTAAATACCTACCAGTGAGCACGTTTCTGTTGCAGACAACTAAAACCAAGCACACTAAAGCGAGCAAACTACCTGCCTTCCGAACTACCCAAACCAGCACACAAAACCTCCTCTTCCTCGCCCGTGTTCGAAAGGCAAGGGAGAGCCGCTCCGAGTTTCCGCAGCCGAGGCTCATTTAACACACATCCTCCAGGAGTTAACAGCGCTCCCGGCTCCTCTCCCTGAAACACCGCACGCCAAATCGGAAAAAAAACCCCAAACCAAAATACGTACACTACTCCGGCCACTCAAGCACTGCCGCTGCAGCCTGCCGGCACGACCCCACCTCCGCGGTACCGCTTCCCAAAGCCATTCAAAAGCCTCTCTCTCTGCCCGCCCGCCTCCCCGGCCCTCGGCGGTGCCACCGCGGGGCACCGCGCTCCGCCCGCCCGGCAGCGCTACCCGGCCCGGCCCGGCCGCCGCGGGGGACCCGGGGCTCCGCGCTACCCGCCCAAACTTTCCGGAGGGCCGGGCAGCGCCGCCCGATCCTCTCCCGGTGGGGCTGGGCGGGAGCCGGGCCAGCCCCTTCCCCAGCCCGGCCGCCTCCTCCGTGGCCCGGCGCGACGCCTCCCTCCCTCCCTGCCTCCCGCCGTCCGTACCTGCGCTGACGCCGCGCTCAGCCCCGGCGGCGGCTCGGGGCGGCGAGCCTCGCCCCGCGCCCGGCCCCCATGGCGGGGCCGCGGGCGGGCGGCCGGCGGCGGCTTGTTGCTGCCCGCTCGCCTCCGCAGACCTGCCGAGCCCGCAGCGCGGCGCGGCGGCCACAGGCGGTCCGGCCCCGCCGCCCCGGGGACGGGCTCCGCCGCGGGCCCCGCTGCTCTCACATGGCGGCCGTGCGCCCCCGTCCCCGGGGGCGGCGGGGCAGGACGGGGCGCTCCGTGCCTCGCTCCCCGCCTCCCTCGGCGCCGCGGGTGCGGGCAGGGCGCGGCGCGGGGAGGGGACTCTGTGCCCGCCGGGGGGCGGCAGTGCCGCGGCCCTGCCCGCCCCTGCCGCCGCCGGAGGGTGTGCGGGGCGGGGGGGAGCCCGCTCCTGCCGCAGGGCCCCGCCGCGGCCGCGCTCCGGGGACGGCGAGCGGCTGTCGGGAGATAAAGCGGGGCAAGAAGGCAGTGGGGGGGGTCGGCCTCGCACGCCGGCGGCTGAAACTTTTGGCGGTGTGAGGAGCGTCGGTTCGGGACGCGAGCTGCGCGCTGCGGCGCGGTGCGGCGCGGCGGGGATGGGCGCTCTCCCCGCGGTGCGGGACGCGCCCCCGCTGCCGGGGCCGGGCGGGCACCGCCGCGCACACCTGCGGATCCTGTGGCGGACCCGCCCCGGGCGCGGACAGGGGCGGCTGAGCAGCGTTTAGTCGGGACGGGCGGGCTGTGCCCGTCTCTAGCTGCCCGCGCCGCAGCATCCCGCAGGACTCTGCGTTAGCGCTAGCCTGCCATAGCAGCGAAGTGCTCCGTGGTTTACTAGTTGAAATACTTATACTTTTACATGGCTGATGGACAGTTCTGAAGTTAAATATAGTTGCATTTTTCTCCTTTATACTTTCTTGATACCAAAAAAAAAAAAAAAAAAAGGACGGAACGGTCTGTTAATGAAATGACTGCTGAAGGAGTGTCGGGGCACAAACGTACACGAAAAGCTAGAGGTGCTCTTGTTCAGGATCTAAGCAAGGGCTTGGAGCTCAAAAGGTTATTTATTTATGTAGTTATTTATTTTTATGCTGCATTAGATGACATACCAGTATAATCCTCTTTTCTGAATTTTGCTTTACAGATGTTCCAGAACAGTCCCAGCTGCACTAACCCTCTGCTGCAGTAGCACTTCAACATCCGCTGTGCCCTACTCATGACTAGGGCTGGATTTCCCAATGTATTTGGGAATCTGAAATTTTTAGGCTAGCTATAATTTTCAGGTTGGTTTTGGAATTTTTTTTTCCCATTAAAATGGTAGCACTGCAATATTAGTACTCAGGAGAGCAATGAAAATCTGCTGGATACTAATGTTTCATTGTTAAGTACCTTCATGAGCGCCTGTTATTTGTGAAAACCCAGATACTTAAATTCCTCCACAGGAGGATGCAGGTGCTAAACTCTTTTGTCTGCTGGGTTGTTGCTATTAAAAACCATTGACTTCTGTCTAGTTTTCAAAAATATTTCTCTTGAAACTACCTCATATCTTCCAGTCAGATGTTTGCCAGCTAAATAATGCTTTAATTCTCTGAAACTTTAAAATACAATACTTAAGTTTTGAAAGATATGAAGAAGTCAAATTTTTCCATAGGTTGAACTAATAAAATGAAATCCCGTCTTGCTAGGGGGTTTCCAGACAAATTCCTAAGGAGTTAAGATAGACTTTTCTCCTTATCTGACTAATAAACATTAAGTACTTCCTTTCATCTCATTACCTCTGAATAAAGAATTTCATCTTTGCCATGTCTAAACCTATTAATTTTATGCCTTATATAGCTTAAACCCTGACATGGGGTGAGCAACCAGTACACCCCATTGCTAATTGTAGAAGAACGACTTGAATGAGAGACTTACCTTTGAGTTCAAAAGCCTGTTAACATTGCTGTTGAGCAGCATCTGCTTGTGGCTAGAGCAAGGCAGAAGAAAATAAGGGCCTTGAGAAGGCAATGCTATATCTGTGATAAAGAGCAGATAGAAGCCAAATTACGGTTCTGACACTTTCATGTGTTCCCAGGTGAAACTTTGGTACAAAATTGAGATCTTCAGCATCCAGGACTCTCTTTGTAGGAGCTCTGCCTCTCCCACCCCTGGTTACATAACGCACAGATCATCAGCTGGGGCTGATGGTTCAAGATATTGTTCTGTAGCAAGAAGGGCAAAGCCTCAGAGAGCTTTCTTAACAATATCATCAGCTCATCCTAGCCTAGCGGACAAAATAAGAAGTAAATACCCTCATTTATTTTTCTAAAGGATTTCTCATTGGACTTCAGTCTCTGTTTATTCAGATTTTTAGGTCTGTTAAGTGATGCATTGTATCTGACATTAGGACCCTTGCAGAACTGACACACCTGACCACTTCATTAATGTCATAGAATCAATTTGCAATATGTTATAGTCCAAATGGTTAAATAACAGGTAAGAAATGTTTGGTGTTTTCTTCAGTGAAGTCTGAGCTTGAAGGAGAGAGAATAATGAAAATCTGTCATCTGAAGGCAGCTTCTAAAAACATTTATAATGAGAAGTTGTATACTTCTGCTATAACTCTTAAGGTCCTGGAGACTGAAATCCTGTTTATTCACAGGACAAACTCAGCATAAAAATACAGCTCCCAAGTTTCCCTACTCTGCTCTTTCCCTAGTCAACAGTAGTGAGGACAACCCTGTATCTGGGTGAGGATCAAATTCTGCATCCAATTCAAGACTTTCCCTTCCTCTGGGTCTTTTCTGCATGATGAGAACTGTGTATTAGCTAAATTAGAGCTGTCATGTGCACAAAACAGTCCTCATTCTTTTAGCTTAGTTTTACTAAGAATTAGCCTAATTTTACTAGGAAGCAGTTGAATGGAAAACAAAAGGGAACTTGGTAGTTGAAATAAAAATGGTGAGGAATAGCTTAAGCTGACCATCTCCATTAGACCAGACTCAAGACACTGAGAGTGGACATCCATGCTGAAGATAGCTGGCTATTAGTCAAAAATACTTAATTAAACATCTGCTCCATGTGATTAGGGGGACTGAAATTTTGATGAATATTTTTTAAGAGTGACCTTTTTATGAGTAACAAGAACTCAGATGTAGGATCTTTTGCCAAGTTAAAATTGATTGTCTGGCTGGGTAATTACAACATAAAGTCAAAACCTTGCAGCTAGGCAGACAAGATCTGGACATCTGAGAGTACTGAAGACAACCACTTTCAGCCTCATATATGATAAAGTGAGTCTTGGATAAGCACATACTCACCCCAGTGGAGGCATGCAACCCTGCACACCAGGGAATCACCTAAAACATCCAATCCCTTCACGTGTTCTCATGCAGGCACCGTTTTATTGAAAGAAGTGTCCCCTACCTCCAGTCAGGAGACAGGGAGAGAAAAGAGGAGGAAGCTCCTTGGGACCCTAGGAAGCTGGGCAGGGTATGGGGAGCAGAAGAGGAGCCCCAGTGCAATTGGGGAGCGGGTGTGGGTGTTGGAAAACCCCACACAGTAGTGAGGTTGGCTTTGGTGACAGAGTATCTGCAGAGCCAAGGGGAGGACAGGACGTGCTCGCGGGGAGCATTGTCACAGCCGCTGTGTGCTGCAGTGCCCATGTCAGTGCAGCAGCTCTGAAACTCTGAAAGGTGAGATGGGAGGAGATGTCCCCAAAGCATGGCTCCTCTAGGAAAAGGGATGATTGTGGCTTTTTATTTTGCTTTGTTTCGTTATTCCTCCTGAAAGGAAGAGAGTTGTTAATGAAAGGTATTTTTTATTGTGGTGCTAAAATGGCAGTTGTTCAGGCAGGTTCAAATCACAGCCTTCAAAAGGTGGCAATTTGTGCAATAGCATTAGTCCAGCCATATGAAATAAGGCCTTCAAATAGCAGTCAGTCTGAAGACAGAAAGAGAGAGACAAAGCTGAAGTACATATTACTCTAACAAATCATGTGTATTTGAAAGGCTCAATTATAAATAAGCAGTTTAAACAACTCTTGAAAAATAAATAAAGAAAAGCAAGCTTCCATAACTATTTTTAAAGTAGGTTAGCTTTCATCTTTTCATTTTTATTTCTTCTGTTTTCTTTATGCCACTTGTCAAAGGATACTCAAGACATATTCCTGTTCATTCTTTTTTCACTTTTCTGATGCCTGTTTAGTTCTGATAAGTAGTTATTGAAGAAGTATTACACAGTATTGCACAAGTTGTAGTTACAATTGTCTTCATTAATTGTTTTTAAATTATTTTATTTAGTTTTTCACAAATATTGATATAACATTATTTTATCTGTTTTGTGTTCATGAAAACTTAAAAACTCCCTCTGTCATTTAGAGTTTAGGATCTTCAGTACTCTCCTTACACTTCTGTAGATCACAGTTTGCATGCTGGGAAATAACTAATAATGATTTTTTGGTTTAAATTTTGCTTATTACCTGTAATACAAAAACAAAAACAAAAAAATCTCTGTAGACCAAGGGGAGATTTGAACTTTAGAAGTCATAAGTTTAGAAAACATCTTTTAAACTAGGTTTTTGCTGCTACTGGTTTATGTTCTAGGAACTCCCCTTTTGCTTATGATTTGTCTCATTATTAAGCAAAATATAAATCTAATGCTGTGCTGGTTTTGACTGGGGTAGAGTTAATTTGGTTCTCAGTAGATGTTTTGGATTTGTGCTGAAAACAGTGTTGATAATTCAGGGAAGTTTTCATTGTAGCTGAGCAGTTCTTGCACAGAGCCTTTTCTGGTCCTCATCCCACCCCACCAGCAAGGAGGCTGAGGGTTCACAAGAAGCTGGGAAGGGACACAGCCAGATCAGCTGATCCCAGCTGACCCCATACCATACTATATGGCATCATGGCCAGGGTGTAAAGCTGGGGGAAGAATAGCAAAGGGTGATGAAGAATAAGTCTGCAGTGATGGAGTTTGTCTTCCCAAGTCACCATTACGTGTGGTGGAGCCCTGCTTTCATGGGGATGGCTGAACACCTGCCTGCCCCTGGGAAGGGGTGAATGAATTCCTTGTTCTGCTTTGCTTATGTGTGCGGCTTTTGCTTTACCTATTAAACTGTCTTTATCTCAACCCAGGAGTTTTATCACTTTTACTCTTCCAATTCTCACCATCACACCAGTGAGCAAAGAAGAGACTGCATGGGGCTGAGATTACATCTGGAGTTAAACCATGACAAATAGAAATAAAATACTTAATTTAATGCAAAATATCCTAATTAAAGGTATCTATAATGAAGCTTGTTTCAAAATGTTGGAAAGAAGACTGGTTTTGTTTAAAAAAACTCTGCAAAGCTCTTCTTGAAAATATCAACTTCTTTGCCCTGCAAGCTCAGCAGAGATTTTGATGCACGTATTTTGCCTCAGAGGGAAGTAGAGATTGCCTTTTTGTATATGAGATGTCTACAAGTTCCACCACTTTTAATAATTTTTCTATTTTTACATGACTTGCATGTCTAATGGAGGTATTGGCAATATAAACTTCAGAAAAGTGTTATTACCATCTTAATCATAATAGTTAAATAATATTTAAAATTGCACGTTGAAACCCTTGGAGAGGATGATTCAATTCAGGACCTGTGCATATGGGCTCATTCTGAGGAAAAGATAATTTTCTATTCAAAGTGCAGCGTTTTGTTCTTGTAATTACAGGACATAAGAGACATTGTTAAATGAATTTTGATGCCCTTATTTTCACCATAATTTCAGTAGCCTAGGGAAAATAGACGTTATTCATGGCTCAAAATATGTTTTTATATTTGTGCCTTTTTCTCGAAAAGATAAATAATTTTTGCATGCACATACACATGGACATGCACAAAATAACATGAAATACTTAAATACACAATCTTTTGTATAAACAAGTCTTAATACTTGTTTTTCTGTTTTGCAAAGCCAAAGGATGCACTACCAATGTTTTTGGTTTTTACATTGTCGTTGTTTTAGAAAAGTGAACAAAGTATTTCTTAGGCTTGTGTTTATGTCTCTTCACAGAGAATCTGAAATTCAGTTAAAATTACAGATCAGTATTACTTTTCCCTTTATTATTTATTATTAGATGCTTGTTTTATTTATTTATAATATTTAAGTTTCTCCAGATACATTTTTGTTTACAGTAAACTTCTTCAGTAAAGGCAATATCAACTATCACAAAGTTAATAAAAAAATTTGTTCTTATGTTGTTCCACATTTTAAGTTAACAGGTCTCATCCTTCCACTGCTCTTTAGTATTACTAGAGAGAAAACAACCCCCTAAAATCAAAAACCTAGTTTTGCTCTCTCTCCAGTTCTCACAAGATTTCTTGACTTTAATTGTATTAAACATTGACCTAAACTTAATGAACAAATGGAATTGAAGGAAAAATCTCAACTTAAGTACCTTACAGGAAGATAGGGAAAAATAAAAACTATTATTGACAAAATTGATTTAGCACTGTAACACCAATATTTATTTCTATTCTCTAACTTTCTTTGGAACTTCAATAACAGGAAATTAACTGTTTAGTATTTGTTTTCCTTTGAAGTATTTGCAAAGCAACATAGGTTGTTTTCTGAAATATGTATGTATATGAAATAAAAATGTGTTTAAACACATTGCTCTTATTCAAATACTCTGTTAATATTGTTAGTGTAGAGTAAAACCATTTATTATATGGTTGTTAATTATAAACTCGTCTCCTACCAAGACAAATCCTTAAAAATAATGAAATTGTTTCCTCTGTCAAGAATGAGAAAGACAAGGAATTCACAGTATCTGTGCAAAAGCCTGCCTTCTGCCCATAGTTTATAGGATTAGAGCATAACCTCCAGGCACCTGATCCTTTAGTATAAAAAAAATAAATCCAAAATCTTAACAGTCCGTAGACTCAGAGAACCATCGTGGAGCTTAAGTGATATTCTCCAAAACTTACTGAGCATAAACCCCTAGATACAAAGGCCTCAGTGATATGCTTTCCAGAAGACATCTTCAAACTTTTCCTATTCTTTGCCCTCTTTTTTTCTCATTATTACTATCTAGTTCGTAAAAATTGAAGCTTTTGCAATGACACTTCATGCATAATGCATACACATCTGATCCTACTGCCCTCCTTACTTTTTGAACCTGCTGTCTAAGCTCAACCAAACTTGATGAAGGAATTGCATTCTGAAAGTTTCACAAAAAGACTTGAATTGATAGAGATGAGCAACATTACACTGATTGTCCTCAAAGATGTGCCTTGTTACCCACCCAGTGACTCCACAGGATACAGTACCCATAGAAGTGCCAAGGCCACGTTAGGCACATACAGTCTGCACCTTGGATGCTGGAGTTCACAGATTTAAAGACACCAATCTGTGAGAAAATTCTGCTAATTACTGTGTTCATATGTTTTTTCTTTCCTATCGTTACCCTTCCCTACATTACTGTGGAAGTCCCTTTGTCCCTCAGCGTCTGTGATACAGTACCAGGTGAGCGATGGATTATTTTGTTGCTTTTCTTAAATTAAAGGCCCAATGAAGCCTTTAAATTAATTCATATACGTTTGATAATGTCATAATTTAAAAACTAGGTAAATTATGGTTTGTAACATATTGAAAGTTTCATGAATTGCAGATTCCCAAGCGTTCTGTCCTTAGATCTAATTACTGGAGAAGATTACATTGAGGACCTTCTGAAATCACAGAGCCTGGTGATACAGTTTCCTCTCTAATGAAAATAGTTACATGGCCCAAAATTCATGATTTAGGCTTCAGGCTGACAGAGCAGAGCCAAAAAAGAGTAGACAATCTTCGGGCTAGAATTTGAATTAGGAAACAAACAGAAGGCTTATTGCTGTGTTTGCACTAAGGACTGAGACACTGCAGATGCAACTGGGTGTCCATATCTAGGCTCTGCGCAAATCCTTAAATTGGTTGGGATCCCTAGAACTGTACATCTTTCATTGACCAAGAAAGAAGGAAAATAACAGAAATAAGTGGCCTGAAGTCATATAGCAGGTCTGGGCTGAGAAGTTTGTGTAAAACTCCTGCTTCTCTCTCATCTTCTCTTTTCATTCCACCTTTACTAGTCCGTGTTGACTCTCTTCCCTAGTAGAATGTTGACCACACTGCTGCATGGCTGGTGTACTACATCCCTTATATATTTACAAAAATTTAGGTGCTCATTTGTGCAAAAATCTTGGTGCCTTGTTTGCTTGTTACCACCAGTCCTTGAAGTACTGATGTCCTCAGGTCAAGTGTAGTGAGCAGGGTACTCCAGCACCATGTGTTGGGGTTTTAGTTTAGTCTTAGGTTTTCCTGTTAAAGGAATTTTCTCCCATATGCATGTTGCTAGGGGACAAATAGCTGTACTTAAGAAAGACAAAAAGGGGAGTGGGGCGGGCCTGGCTACTCTTTTGTCTACACCTGGGTGTGGGGACAGTTCGCTCTGAGCGTCCGGAGAGAGAAGCTGCAGAGAAAGGAGCTGCTGCTTCTTTCTTTTTGGCCGTTCTTTCTTCCTGCTGGAAGCAACGCCGGGACCCCAAAAGCCGCTTTCCCTGCCCTGCTGGAGACCGAGCTGTGGCTGTCCTGCTCCGCTGCTGCTTCGAGCTTTCGCTACGCTGTAGCCCTGCTCGCCCTGCCTGCCTGGGCCTCCGTGGTTTTTTCCCATCTGGATACATCTCGTCTGCCACCCGGGATTTGCGTTCGTCCCTGCCATTCCAGCCTGCTGTTCCTGAGAGCCCGGGATCAGCTGCCCAGCGGTTTGTGAAGCCTTTGTCCCATCCCTTCCCGGGATCCCAGGGCACCAGAGCCGCGGGTTTCCCGAGCTCGCTCCGGAGCGCCCCCTGCAGCCGCGGGGGAACCATCGCACCTGCCCTGCTCACCGGGAGCCGCCAGCGCCCCTGCCGGCTGCGAGCGGAACTGCACCCGAGGGGAAAGGGCCTGACAGCCGAGAAGGCTGGGACTGGGTTTGTGATTGTTTGCTGTTACTGCCATAGTTGTTGTTGTTTTGTTTGACTGGTTATATACATATATATATAGAGTAAAGAACTGTTATTCCTACTTCCCACATCTTTGCCTAAAGGCCCTTGATTTCAAAATATAATAACTTGGAGGGAAAAGGGGTTATATCTGCCACTTCAAGGGGGGCCTCTGCCTTCCTTAGCAGACACCTGTCTTTCAAAACCGAGACACCATGTTACAAGGTTTAATATGAAAGAAATTGAGGTATTCTGTAATTGCAATAATGAATGCAAGCTGGTCATGCTGGTTGAGTTTGCTGTTTGTTGGGAGAAGATAACAGGGAACAACACAGTGTCCCTTGCTACTCACAGTACTGCTTGAGAGTTATTACAGACAGGACTGTTGCAAAATGGTTAGAGGATCAGGGACATGGGTCATTGATAGAATTATGGGATCAATAAAAGAACTGTACAAGGAAAAGGCCTGCAAGCAGAGGGTTGTGTGAGAAACTGCCTGCATGAGAAAGCACCTGTGTGAGAAACAGGCCTGAGAACAAAAAGGGAGTTTTGAGGACATGCAGCTGTGCAGATAAGATGTACTGACCAGGAGAAGGGAGGGTGAACTCTGAATTCTTTAATCATAACATAACTAGTAGAAGCTTGCCAATGTAGTCTAATTATGTAGAAGCAGAAATGCGCTGTGATAGGTTTAAGCCAATTAGGAGTTAACAAGCTGGTATACTCTATTAAGTGCCTCTGGATTGCTAATAAACAGAGCTTGCTTTTATCAATCATATTGGTTGTTCTGCAATGTCTCTCCCCGCCGGAGTCATCGACCTTTTCCAACACAGGACCTGGTAAGTAACTGACTTTCCAGATTAGGTCCTTGCCAAATCAGTGAAGAAACTGACAGCCTAGATGCTCACAAAAAATTCCCTGTGACTCTAGTGACAGTGAATCAGGGACCAAACACCAGACAGAGCTACAAGTTTCTTTCCTCCCCTGCCTGAGGATATTTAACCCCACAGTCGTACCTTCCCTAACCACCAGGCAATTAATTACTCACTTAATACTGCTCTGCTTTAAATACATAAAATAGTTTCTTGGAGAAAGATTGACCAAGACTCAGTCATCCCCACTGTCAAGGCAACCAACTTCAGCAGGAAAAGGTGAGCAAACCTCATCTAATGCCCATCTACAGCTCTGCTCAGAGTTTAGAGACAGGTTGGATTTGAGATGTGATCCTAGAGGTCTTTCCCTCACTTAGTAATTCTGTGATTCTATGTGTTTTCTTCTAATAATTCTAACCTTACCAGAAAATATTCTGTAAACATGACCCAAATAAATTTTCTTGTGAACAGGCCTTGTACTCTAATTTGTCAGTCCCTACTTCTGCATTGCCTGTTCTTCAACTTGGTTTTGGAGCAGAAACCATAGATCAAGAACAAAAAAATCTAGCTAAAAAAAAAAAAAAGAAATTGCATCTTGCTCTAGGGTTAAAATGGTTGTTGGAGAAATATAAGGATATTAAATCAGCCATAAATTGGTTTGCCTGAATCAACCATCCCTAATTTGGTATCCTCACAGTGTTAAACTCTTGCCTTTAAAGGCTTTCAAAATACATTCTTCCTTCCCCTGTTATTAAAATTAATGCAGATTTAACGTGATTACTGATACCTAATGCAGATTCAGGCTGGTGACCCAATTCTATAGAAATCTATACCTCAGCTTCTGCCTAAGGTCAGCAGCAGCAGTATGAGAAGACAAGGAAGATCAATGCATCTGGTACCTTCAAGACTCAGGAAGGATTTGGCTAGCTAGGACTTTTGACAGGCCCAGAAAATAGCTACAATAACAAGGATCCTGTTTGGCAAAGATCCTCAGCCCACTGGTCAGTGGCCTGCTCTGAAAAATCATGGAATCATAGAATGGCCTGGGTTGGAAGGGACCTTAAAGATCATCTAGTTCCAACACCCCTGCTGCCAGCAGGGACACCTGTCCCAGAGCAAAGAAAATGATCAAATATCACAGTTTTCTTTTATTTTGCTTTAGGCTAAAAACAATTTTGCCATTCCTATCTTTGAAAACAGTCTCAAAACTCCATGTACAAAATATTTCAAAAAAATTTTTGCTTAGTAGTAATTTAACTGATAGCATATGTTAATTTCGCAAGTATTCAAGGTGTATAATTTGGCACATTACAGAAAAAACTCAAGATATAAATAGTGGAAAACAGTATGTCCATACCCCTCTTGAGAAATCAGAAGTAATGTGGCAATTAGTATTACAGGAAAAACAAATTAATGTCCAGGACTTCTGAAAATTCGGTCCTTAGCATGCCCTATAAGCACTGCCTTGTTTTTTAACTTGGATTCTAACCACAGTTGAGCCCCCATCATTATTGTCCCCAAAATAGCTATCTACTGAGAAAGTAATCTAGGTGTTGACATTGAAATGAGCTTTGTTTCACCAGCTGTTTGATTTCTGAAACTTAGGTTCCTTTTACTTCATGTCATCTTTTGCCTTTCTTTTCTTACAAGGGTCCACTTAAATTTGTTTTCCCTGATAGATTCAAGAACAGGTGTTTACATACATTAAAATTTACAATCTTCTTTTACTATTGGAATGAATTCTAAGTATTTCATTCAAGAAGTAATTTTTGTTTAATGCCAGTAACTGCTACATAAAGATCATTCAAGGAACTGGGAGCCTAAGTTATTCTGTAGTGCTAAAGCTGTCATACCATTCATATTATGCCTGACAGTCTGTTGGAGTTTTCATTTTCCTCCTGTATCTTTTGGAACCAATCACTTCCAGCTGTGAGGGTGTTTTGTTTTGGGGTTTATTTGGTTGGTTGGTTGTTTTTTAAATTAAGGAGAATAGTAATTGATATGAGTTGTAGCCACCATAGAGATGCCCTTGCCATTACTCCATCAGACTCTGGCTCAGGCCTTTGGAGAGATTCTTACATAGCAGCTTGCAACCACCCCAAGCAGTCATATTTCTCTCTGTAAATTAAATTTCTTTAAAAAGTCTCATTTTATCCTGAGGCTGAAATTCTGTTCCAGTAAATTCTGATCTACAGAGACATCTACTTCCCATTGAAGTTGATGAGAGCTGCAGGTGACCGGTGCCTCTATAGCTCAGACCCTTAGGCTGGATTTCTCCCAGAGTACGAATATGTTATTAATAAGAGCTAGCTATCTTTGGCTGAAAGCCTGGTGAAAAACACTTTTGTGCTTTAAACAGAAGTGAGATGGTTGATTATGGTACAAACTCTCAACTCTCCTCAAAATTTTTTGCCTGAGTTTATTTTAAAACAATTTTTTTTTCAAGCCAAGACTTAAGTAAGAAGTAAACATAAGTGCAGGTTCTCAGAACTTTTCTACTTTTTTGATTAAACAGAACTGAATGAGATAGAGGGAAAAAAACAACCTTCTTCTATCTCCAATGCTTTTCTTTTTCATTTGGGTTTAATTTTTCTTTAGAAAGATAGAGGTTATAACTGATTTTGGAAAAAGAAAATATCAAGCACACCTGAGGTTTTAAACAAACAGTTCCTGCTGTTAAACAAATCCATGGTGATTTGTAGACGGAAGAAAAATCCCTGAAGCAGAGGCAAAAAATCCAGTAGTAGTTCGCTGGATCTGTATCTAGGCTCTTGCTTTGGTACTAATGGGATTTCTTTGATAAGTTGACTCAGGCTTTTGATAGAAGACAGATTTAGTGCAAAAATGTTCCCAGCTTCCTTTGCTGCCTTAGTTCATATGTTTGGTTTCCAGGTTTGGTGTTTACATTGCTTTTTAGAGTCTGCATTTCACAGATCAAACTGTAATTCAATTTCTCTGTTTTTTGTGCTGCAGTGCTCAGATTATCCAAGAGAAAGTTACTGTGTTTTGATATGTGCCTGACAGAGATTAATTTGCTAGGAAGTTGGGTTCAAATTAAAGAATAACTTTTTGCCCTTATTCTTAGCAACTCAAGATTGCTGAACACACCACAGGACACAAGAAGATGCGTGGATAGGTGTTACTCTTTTCATTTGCCAGCTGGAATCTGGACAATCAAGGGCTCTTGAATTGTTCAAAATGTTTTATTTATTTGTTTGTTGATCTATGGCACACAGGTCCCCCAATTCTTCATTTTAAACAAGGTTTCAGTAGGTGATTTGGGAAGAAACCTGCTTCAGATGATCCATTAAGTTCTTGTCGAGTGGGGAGAAATTGAGTGTTGGGCTGGTGTGAGGAACCCCCAGTCCCCAGGGTTAACTGATACAATTGCTGGAAAGGGCTGTCAAAACCAAACAGTCAATTATATCAAGCCTGCAGGAACCTGATGACAAGCCTCAGGTCAAATCTCTCAGCACAGATACATGCCATATTTTGTCAGTTGCATTGATACCGTGTCAGGGTGGGAAAGAAGCAGTAATTCAGGCAAAGCTGGAGCATCACAACTTGGATTTTTCATACTCAGAATTGAACTAGCATAAAGAAATAATTAATTGTTTTACCTCTAGTCATCTAAGAGGAATTGGGAAAATAGACCTGAAAATGTCATCCCAGAATTGCATATTTTAAATGTTAGAAGTCAACCAAATCCCACAAGCCCCACAAAAACCAAAACAAAAATCTTCTTCCTTCCTCTAATCTTTTCCCTCCCCACACAATAAAGCCTCACTGGATAGGAAAATAAAAGATGTCTCAACTCAACCTGTAGAACTGCTCTGGCAATGCAGCAAATGGCCTGCCTGGGAGACAGATAGGGAAGCAAGAAGGCAGCAGAGGACCAGAGGGCAGTTTTAACTGTGAGGATTGGGCTGGAACATCATCACGCTGTTTGCAAAATCCTTTGATTTTTGACAGGTATGTAAATTCAGATAAAAGTATGGCTAGAAAGTTTACTGAACTAGCCTAATCTTCTGGTTTACTGTCTCTGTTTAAAGTTTTCTTTGAGACCATCACACCATGAAAGGTAGAATATGGAAGGATGTGTTCAGGAGGGAGAATACATCTGAGAAAAATTCTGTGGTGTTTCTGGATCGCTGATGTATAAAAAAGTAAAGTGATTTTCAATTCTTTTTAAGAAGTAGAAACTTGGATTGTGATCAAATTAAATAATTCATATCAAATTTTGTTTGATGGTGAAGAGTACATAGAATTCCAGAATATCTGGTTTTCATTCTCAAAGGCCACACTTCAGTAACACTCTCAGTGCTGCTTTTTCATATAGTCCAGACCCACATCTATGATTTATAGATACCAACATCTCTCTCCCTATCAAGTATTATATACTTAAGTGTGGAAAGAGAAATTCATGACTCAAAGAGCACCCAATGGGACTGATTCACTAGCAACTTGTATGGGCAGTAAAGAATAAACCTGAAGATTTCCTGCACCCTGTGCAATTGCCACAACCCCTGAGTGACGGTTATTTTAGTGCCACCCAAATACCTTCTGATGAAAATCCCAGTGAAGCAGCTACAATTCCATGGCTGTACTCAGTCTGACTCATTTAATCAGAACTGTTTGGCAAAATATCTCATTAAAAAATCTTCACCTGGCAGAGTGCAGAACTCTATTGTAAGACTTTCATTTGTGGCAGAAAAGAATTTTCTCCGTTTCTTGCTCAAGATAGACTTTTTCTCCTTCACTGAGTGTTCTTCTCTGAGTGTCTGGACTTAGTTGCAATACTGATTTTATTCAACTGCTTCACCAGATTTACTCCTGTATTTGTATAAAGTATAGCAAGACTAGAATGAATATTCCCATCTTTCCCATTTTATGCCATACACCCATCTCCTGCACAGTGTCCCAAATGTAGGTAAAACCCAAGAGTGCATGTATGTTCTTGGTACTGGCCATAACAGAACCCCCAGTGTATTCTATTCCTTGATTCCTCTCACTGGAGAATTATATATTTTAGTTTTGCAGAGGAAATAGAAGGCTCTGCATCTTTTTGAAACAAGCTACATCAGATGCTCTAGGAGGAAATGAGGCCATAACAGAGAAGCTAGTTTAATTTTTTGTGTCTGTTCACTGTGAAAGAATCTTTTTTTACAGGGGCCCATCAGAGGTTGTATCTCGAACAAATCTTTGTTTCAGGACAAAGTTGATATAAAGCACAGGAACCATTTCTCAGGATTCAGCCAAGAGTTTTGGCCTAATACTGAAATTTACAGCAATGTGCAGTTTCTCACATCAGCCTTCATATCAGAAGATTGTAATGCTAACTCTAAGGGTTTCATGGAGTCCCAGGGATATCACTTACCCAAAGAGCTTGACTTGATGTGAAAATCTGTGGAAGAAAATCTAAATAGTGTACTGGCTAAAACAATACTGAAGAATAAAAATTGTAGGCTATTTGTAGCTTGTACTATTGTAAATAGTACACTATGGGAGAGTCAAGCAGCATATTTATGCCCCACAAATCTGTTGGCATTGTTTGAGGAAACTGAGAAGGGTGTAGTTGAGTATGATCCAGCTAATGACACTAATCTGGAGGGGAGAAGGCTTTAGAAATCTTTTCCAAAAGTCTTTAACTGACATGGGTAAAAAGGAAGGCATTCTCATGAACTAATAATGGACTAAAGCATAGGACAAAAAAAAAAAAGGCATTAATAAAGCATTAGTTTTTGAAATTGAAAGAAATAGATGTTTATGCTGGGGTTCACTACTGCATTCAAAAGTGATCTAGAAAGTGATTGGATACAAAGAAAATGGTCTGAAGGGTAAAAAGAGAAGCTTTCGAAAACCAATGCAGAGGTTTTCTTATAATGAAAAAGATTACCAATAAAAAAGCAGAATAGATCCTGTTTTAGCAAACAAAAATAATGAGGGGGAAAAAGAATTCCAGCAAGTCCCTAATGATGAGCTGTAAAACAGCTGTTACCACTCAGGAAAGAGGTTTTGGAGTTATAATAGATAGATCTTAGACAATATCAGGTTGATGCTAATCAAACAGGGACTAGGATGTTAGGCATCCTTTTGAAAAGTATAGAGAACTGCCATACATGCAGATTTGATTCTCATCATCTCCTAATGAATATGGTTGACTGAGGAAAGGAACAGAAAAATGTGACAAGCAGGAACTGTTTGCTCAACCACCAAGTAGACACTGTACATACCAAGACTCCTCAACTTATCAAAGACATGACTCTGTGAAAACATGATAGTCAGGAGAGACATAAAGAATTTGAATATATAAAGGTGATTCAATTTTTTCATAATACCAGAATTAGAAGGAAGCAGCTGAACACATATTTTGAGCACACCTTCCATACTGAACAGTGAAATTGATCGTCAAAGGATCTTGTGGATGGAAATGGGTTCAGGAAACAAACTCAGACAGATGCACAACTATAAAGTGTGCTAGCTCTATTCTCCCCTTGTCACTAACTGCTGTCCCCTTTCAGAGGGAAAATACCCAATTTTGGAGTTTTAATCTAGCACACAACAGCTGGTTTTGTGAATTTTTAAGGCACTGTCCACGAGTTGTGCATCCTCCATCTCCTTCAGAAGACCAGTGAAGTGCTATTCCAAGAATTATTCTGCATGTTCTGAAATTTCTTCCCCAACAGTACCTAGCTCCTCTGAAGTCAATCTTACGTTCAGAGTGGCAGGAGATTTCCAGTTGCAATGCAATTTCTGGCAAAATGCAGTACTTCACCTCCAGTTTTCTTCAATATATGGTCTTGTCATATTTCCCATGATCAAAGATTTTAAGATTGTCACAGAAAGGCTTACAGTATTTGGCCATGCAGTATTGTCTATCATTGTGTAGGGAGAAAAGGGTGAAAATGGAAAGATTTGTCAAAGAGGAGAGAATAGTTTCATTCAAAGTCACCTTGCAGCTGGGAATGCTAAAAATGTCAGTATGGAAAAACTCCATTTATTATGCCTAGCGCTGCCTGTTTTGAGAGGAAGAATTCCTGTGGAGTGATAACTCACAACACACTCTCAGACATGCCTGAAGCCTTTTGTTCCAGTGAGGCAGGCAGTGAACTGCTCAACTCTGCAGGATGAGCTAAGCCGAATGGAGCCCGTGTCCCTGTGTGTCTCTGTTTGCTGGGATGAGCTAGGCCAAACAGAGCCCATGTCCCCGTGTGTCTCTGTTTGCTGGGATGAACTAGGTCAAACAGAGCCCATGTCCCCGTGTGTCTCTGTTTGCTGGGATGAACTAGGCCAAACAGAGCCCATGTCCCTGTGTGTCTCTGCCACCCCGCATTGTTAGTGAGGTAACGAGATGAATCTACTCTTTGCATTTTGGCTGAGGTTTGGTGGTTGCCCTTACTTACCTGGATGCAATTCATGACTTTTGCAAATTTTCTAACCATTTCTGAAAGCTAGTCTAGTGCTTCCAACCAACTTTGGCCTAACTAAATCTTGAGAGAGATTATGATAGATCACCAAGAAGAAGAATGATAGCCTTTTAGGACTGGTTTTACTAAACATAGGAAAGGAAAAAAAACCCAAGTGTAATGGAGAAATAAAATACAGTTAAAACATTGAAGAGTCAGGAGACTTTGATCATACAGAATCATTAAATATTAAAATTCCATACCTAGAAGCAATCAATATGTACTAAATGTGTTACATAAGGTATAACTGACCACTCAACCAGGGCCGTGATAAAGGCTGCATAGTACTGAAAGCAATTACAGTAGGTATATATATATATACTGTAAGTATAGAATATTCAATAATAGTAGAACTCACTTATTCCCTTATATTAACACTTATATAGTGTTAATTATTCGGATATATTTCAAAAGAAAAAGTGATGGAGAGGCTTAAATTTTAGACACTAAAATGGCATTATGTTAGACTGTTTGTTGGAACAGTAAGAATTTACAAAGGCAAAATTTAATCCCAAGCAACATAGAACCTGGTAAATGTGTATCTGACCACAATCCCCCTTGTTACCATAGTTAAAAAAACAAAATATCCCCTACATAACATTTAGGTTCACAAAAAGGAATTACAAGAAAAAGCTATGAGAAAGGAAAGGGTGAAATACTTTTTGCTGTCAGCATAACTTCTTTAGAGACCCCTTTTTCATGGGCCAGATTAAGTCAAGATTACCACTCAAGAAGAACAAGAAAAAGACGGTATACTTTTAATAGCAATGTGAAGGAGGTTAACAGAATTAGTAGATTCTTCAATCTTTGAAAATGTGTTCAAGTGAAGGGAATATGAAACTAATGGTATAAATATAGAACTTCAATAAAATAAAAAAAATTCTATGCAATACAGCATGTTTTATAGGGATATATTAGCACAATATACTTATATAATAATCATAAACAGAAGTGTTACAAAATATAAAAATACAAAACCATCAAGTTAAATGTAAACCTAGAACAGGACAGATTGAAAAAATGATTTTTGAGGAACACTTGAGAAAAGAAGTCAAATCTCCAAGGAAGTTTTTCAAAACATTCAAAAAAAAGAAAACTATTAAAATGCCAAACAGAAAATGAGATACAATGGCTGTAGTTAAGGGGGCAAATGACCTTGGGCAGAGTTCTGTGCCAGAATCTTTCCTTACAGGATGATAATTTATGAAACTATGGCCCAAACTGAAGCATCAGCAAAACAGTCTCTGAAACGAATATATGAAATTCTTAATAAGAATTATTTCAGAACAGAGTTCTAAGATTTCTAATGAAGTTCCATGAATTCTAAAAGAATTTAAATGTGAAATTGCTAGGAGTACTCTGTTCAGTATACCACTTATGTTGGTCTTGCAGCCGGAGAAATAGAAGATATTTTATAATGCCAGTTACGTATTTTTTAAAAGGCACCCAAAAGTACTTATGGATCAGCAATTTTGATACTCCCAATATTTAAACTTTGTGAGGTCTTAATACATATATGGATGTCTAAACAGATGGAAAATATGTTCTAGTGAGGAATAAATCATGCCTCACAAATTTCTTAGAATTCTCAAAAAAAAAAAGTCCATGGAAATATTGTAAAGAATAATCTTGCTAGTGAAGTGTACTAAATTGCAGTTTTCCATAAAAGCTTAGACAAAGTTCTTCACCGGAAGGTGCTAAAAAATAAAGTGAAGTACAGGAGAAAGGTCTGCTTGTGTACAGGAAATTAGCTAAAAGGCAGGAAACAACATAGACTGACAGGAATGGGAGCATTCCCTAGGGCCAACTCATTTCTCTTTTTCACCATGATATGAAAGATCTGGAGAAGAGGTGAAAAAAGGAGTGACAAAATTTCATATAATTTGACAAGCAACACTAAAACAACACTAAAAGGGCAAACAACTGATGGACTCAACTTGAGGTATATTATCACTTAAGAAAGACTCCTAAGGCACTGTTGGTAGGTATTCAAAATCTGCTCTACAAAGCTCACTGGCAGTCAAAAAAAGAAAAGAAGAGAAATATTAGGAACTGTTAGGAAGAAAGAGTAAACAAATAGAGACCATCACTATGACACGGCATAAATTCAGACCTCAAATGTCATTACAGTACCAAAAGTACCTATAAACATAAGAGCAAAATTATTTTAGAGTTATTGAATGATATATATTTCAGATAAAATAAATATCTAACGACACAACAGTTTAACAGAGAAATTACTTTTGGGCACAGGGAGCAAGGGGAAACAGAAATCTGTTGGATAACCCAGACAAATCGGAGGGCTGGGCAATCACCAAACGTATTTAATATGGATAAGTGTGGATTCTGCAGCTGGCATGGGACAGCCCTGCATGAATGTACCGACTGGGGAATGAGAGGCTGGAAAGCAGTGCCATGGAAAGGGACCTGGGGGTCCTGGTTGATGGCAAGGTGGATCTGAGTCAGCAGTGCCCTGGCAGCCAGGAGGGCCAAGCGTGTCCTGGGGGCATCAGGCACAGCATCACCAGCCGGGCAAGGGAGGGGATTGTCCCATTCTGCTCTGCACTGGGGCAGCCTCACCTCGAGTGCTGGGGGAAGTTTTGGGTGCCGCAATATAAAAAAGACATTAAATTATTAGAGAGCATCCAGAGGAAGGCTGTGAAGATGATGAAGGGCCTTGAGGGGAAGCTGTGTGAGGAGTGGCTGAAGTCACTTGTTCTGTTCAGCCTGGAGAAGAGGAGACTGAGGGGAGAACTCATTGCAGTTGCAACTTCCTTGTGAGGGGAAGAGGAGGGACAGGCACTGATTTCTTCTCTGTGGTGACCACGACAGGACCCGAAGGAACGGCCTGAAGTTGTGTCAGGGGAGGTTTAGGTTGGATGGTAGAGAAAGGTTCTTCCCCGAGAGGGTGGTTGGGCACTGGAACAGCTCCCCAGGGAAGGGGTCACAGCACCAGCCTGACAGAGTTCAGGAAGTGTTTGGACAACACCCTCAGGCACATGGTGTGACTCTTGGGGTATCCTGTGCAGGACCAGGAGTTGGACTCAATGATCCTTGTGGGTCCCTTTCAACTCAGCACATTGTGTGATTCTGTGATGCTTTGAGCTGCGAAACTAAATGAGGAAGGAGTTAAGGGAACAAATTTTCAGCATTTGTTGTGCTGTAGAAAGTAGGGGTACCCAATGAAAATTAACAAGTTTAAAGCAAACCAAGCCCACTGATTTTTAATGTTATCTATACTTAAATGGTGTTTTTCTGTTGCTTTTTTATCAGAGTACTGTCTTTAAAGAACAGTTAAAAATTATGAAAGTGATGTCAGAGACTATTAAATGGGATGGTCCTGATGCAACCTCTGGTTCAGGGTGTCTCTAACCTGCAGACTGCCAAGAGCAAAAGTCAACACCATGAAAACTTTATTCCATTTTTGGCCTGTTTTTACATTTTTCCCCTAGCAGTCCTTTCTTTATATGTTACTGTAAGAGACAGAAAAACAAAACTAAAAATGGACCTCTTAGGTAAACCTGTTTTTGGGATTGCATGTAGCTACATGTTTGTTTTTAAATTTTATTTTTTAATACATTTTCTTCAATTTTCACAGATTCAATGCAGCTGGCTGCCAGGTTAATTTAAAATTAAAAAAACCCAAAACAACAGAAGTCTTTTCTTGATATTGCTTCCTTTTCACAACTTTGAACTTCTGGATTTTACTCACGTTTTTTTTACAAAATGATAGCTCTAGACCATCATTCTCTAAAAGGACACTGACAACTTGGATTAAATAGTTTTAATTCCCTCTAACTATTCCCCATAGCCCAAAGCATTTTCTGATATCCTAGGAAACGCCATTTCTTTCCTCATTGATTTTTTCTTTACTATAAAACAAAGCATTGATTTTCTTCCTTCTGTCTTGTGTTTCTAATGGTACGTAAATTAACATGGTTCATTTGTATGCCACCTTACCAGGACTCCTTGTCAGACCAGCATCACCAATAATAGAATGTAGGACCTTCCACTTAATCAGCAACCTGAAAAATGCTGCACCAGTTGACAAGAGCAATGGTTGGACTTGGAATTCCTCTATGCCCTTGAGCAAGGCACTTAATCTAGCCTACCTTTTAATTCTATGTGTGCAGCACAGGGAAACTGTTTATTCATGCCATACATGTCTGAAGATGATTCAGACCCATTAGTGAATGTTACATGTGCTCAAATACCTCTCACAGAGGCAGAACACACAATCCCATTATTTGGATTCAGAAGAATGAACATATCAATTTCACTGGCACAACCTCTCTTGTGCCTGCGGTAATCGATACATTCTTGAAGCTGTACTATTCATCCTCTCTTGCTGAAAAGTCTTCTACTTTACAGGTGGTATTCAACATCACTAAATAAAATTTGATTTTACAGAATAAGCAGGATTCTTAAAAAGAATTTGTTACCACTTACTTTGATTCTTATGAATTTCTTGCAGCTTCCTTGCTGTTTAACAGCTGCTAAATAGACCAGCATTGCCATTATGCCTTGCAGAATTATTAGATATACTCATGTTTTATTATATACTCATGGCCGTGTTGCATAACATTTATGTCACTCTCCAATACAAAGTAATGCTTAACTAGCATTTATTCATTTGCTCCATTATTTTTACCTGGACTATGTTGGGGTTTTTGAAGAGTTTTTTGTTTGTTTTGTTTTGGCTTCTTTTTCCCCCTTCCGTAATTTACAGTAATGCTGATGTATCCAGCTGCAGAGCAAGCCAAAAGAACACAAATGTGAGGGGATTTGAAACAGTTGTAAAGACTACTCATGGCTCAGGCATTTGGCAATAAAATAAGGATGTTTTGTATCTCAGGACAGTGTTCCTCAAACAAACAACTCAGAACTGAGAGGTGGAAGAAACGTTTCCAATAAACAAAGTGTTGTTCCTGCCAATACACGCCCTGCCAAAAGAAAACATCTGCAGAGCTGGATTTGCCCCCAACCAGCTCTTAGAATCTGAATGAAGACCTAGTGTTACAGTATTCATTCATTCAGCACAACTTAAAGCCAATGCATGGGAAGTGCACGAAGAAATAAAATCTGTTGACCATGGCATTGGAGATCTCCCCTTTAGAAAGACTAGTTTCTTTGATGAGGGAAGACAGGTGTAGAACTACATGGTCTAGTTATAACAGCACTTGGAAATACATTGGCAAACAGGACCTCTGTCAAGCACCACCGGCCTGAAACTGTTCTTGAGCAAAATGCCAGGACCAGATTTTACAGACCAGTCTCCAATAAGTAACTTACTTGAAATTATCTCTTCTTAAATGTTTCTAGAGCTGCATTTTCCTTATGCTTATATTGTACAATACTGCTATGGCTGATGTTCATAAGGGCAGAGGTGAGAAGAGAATCCCATCTCTATGGATATCAAGATAACAAAATGCTCTACATGATAGAAGAAAGCTTGTTAATATTTTTCTTTCATTAAATTATGTATCAACTCAAAAAGGAAAATATTTAAATGAATATAGCAAAGTAAACCACATTTAGAAGAAATCAATGTTAGAAATAAACTGATCCATTCATGCAGATTTGCAACACAATGAATTTTGTACAACCAGGTAGTAGCTTGTTTCAAAGGCAACTTTGCCAGTAAAATTGAGCATCAGAAGAAATGAGCACCATACAGTAGAAGAATACAGTGTAAGTGAATCATTCATACTTGTCAGAATTTGCTGATTCTGGGAATGAGCCCGAAATGTGTTCTTAAAGTAATGAAAAGAAGTCTTCAAAGCTGCACTGCACTCTGATTGACAGACAGCACATTATCTTTTTTTTCCCAAGCAATAAACAAAATGCTTAGAGCTCACTAGACACAAGTACTTATTAAACAGCTAATGAAAAATGGCAGGCCTAAAAGTGAAAGAATCTCACTTACAGGCAAGTGTTCCAGAGAGATGCGTGATCTTCAGAGGTACCTGCCTTACACAAAGGAGTGGGCAGCATGGAGTGAAATTCTTCTTGCGATGAGAACCATTCCACTGGAAAACTGTTTATTTATTTAATTGCTTAAGCCTGATACTGAACTGGGAAACTTTTACAGACCTCTTAATTTTTCAAGAGTTGATTCAAACACATGAGAAAACCCTATTGATAAACTGTTGTGAAAGAGGTTGGAGATTTCCCTCATGGGAATTAAAATTAAATAAACCACCATTCAAGTAAACCATCACTGACATTAACTGACATCCCTAATTATAGTGCTAGAAAGCCAGTAGGAACTCAAATGGCACTAAAAAAGCTGAACGGCATTCAAATTTTGTGTACCTCAGCTGCATCCAGCCAGTAGAACAGGGGGAGAGCCATGTTGGCATGTTGATCTGTTATGCAGATTAAAAGGATTTTTCCATATTAGTCTGAAATGTTGTACCAAGACTAAATCCCTATCAATATTTAATTAAAGGGAAGCCATATATGACAGCTTTGTTAATGGGCCATGAAGCACCTCTCACAAGTGACTCTGGCTGCTGTGTGTAAGCCTTAGGTTTCCAAGTGTTTGTAGCTACGTGGAAAGCAGCTGTGTTGATGAAAATCTTTCAGCTACAAACTGTTTGAAAATATACCACCTTGTGCCTGCAATGAACAAAGAAACAGATCTTTACCTGCTTGCAGCAGCACATTAAACACATCTCAGGATAGTAGTGTACAACCTAGATAGATAATTGGAGGTGTAATATTAAAATGACACAGGGAAAAATGCAGATGAGTAAAGAAAGTTATATTCTACAGGTCAGCAAACTTACCTAAAGAAGTCTCAATCCTGGGAGTGGAGACAGTTCAGGCTAAATAATCTCCTCTGATCTCTCCCCAGCAAGAAGAGTTTTCCCCATTCCTACTACAGGTAAACAACACACAATCACAACTTTAGTCTGGTTAAAATTGAAAGCATTCAAGCCATTTGAAATGAATGAAGTCCACTTGCAACAAACTTCCCGGGCTAAAGAGAGAGAATGATGTAATAGAGAGAAAGGATGAGATTAACATGGTAGAGCTTTGTAATAAAAGCAAGGAAGCCAGAAGCTGGGAAGACAGGCTGTGAAAAAGGGAAGGATCAACACTTTTTCATCTGAAGGGAAAAAAAAAGAAAAAAAAAGAAGAAAAAAAAAAAAAAAAAAGGAAGGCATTATATAACACACTGCAGTGACTTTGATTTTTTTCCTCTTCTTGGCCAGAAAATCCCTATGGGGAGGAAAAAACAATCATAGTGAGCTTCATCCTGCTGTCCACAGGTAGGCAGAACAACAGGGCTCTGAAACTGAGATCAGGTCATTAAAATAGGGCACGAATACTTATGTGTTTCAGTCTGCCTTGGAGGCTGCATAACTCAGACAGCACTGGGAATGTTTAAACTCCAGTCATCTCCCTGGGGTTGTCCCATGTAAAACAGATTCACTCTAAAACTCTATAATCATTGATACCTGTCTCTCAGGTCCTACAATTATCATTTCCAAATTTAAGCTTGCTTGAAATACTCAAAGAACAATTCCATGCCTGCTGTCTGCTGGGCATGGTCAGAATTGTTCCCCTGTTGCTATTGGCAGGGACATTTGAACATCTTCATACCTTTTTTCACTTTGATTTTGTGTAAAGGGGTCAAAGCAAAGCTGTGGATTAGCATGGGAGCTCTAACAGAATGATGTCTCCTTGAATTAGGTAGAGTGCATGTATTTGCATTAATGTTTGGTATAAAAGGCACAGGTCTTGCTATGTGAATGTGTTTGCAAAATCAAATAACTTCCATCTGACTGACAAACTCTATCCCAAAGAAAGTGCTCTGAATAATCCATTACATAAAAGGAAACAAAAGTGCAGCATATAAAAAGTAATGTATTTAAAGCTTGTTCACTTAAGAGACATTGGAACAAGAGCAGACATCTAATACTTTAGCTGTATACCCAGTCAAAGGCATTTGTGCTTTGCTGGCAGTAAACAACTGAGGATGCTTTTGAAATGTCATTGATTTTGGTTTGTACTCCTCAGAACTGCAGCTGTCTTTTACTGCCTTTCTGGTGCTGGGAACTTGACTTCATTCACTTTCATCTTCATTTCAGATGCCCACCTTGTGAGTTCCCTGGGTAGAAGTTGTGAAGATACCATGCATGGAACAGGAAGTTACAGCCATTCACCAGCAAGTCTTGAATCAGACTAACAATTTTCCTCCAATACTCAGGCCAAAAATTTTCATAATACTGGGATTTATCCATTACTGAGCTTTAGTTTAGAGACAATGGATTTTACAATACAATGCTTCCTGCTTCAGATAGCCTTAGAAGTCCTTGGGGAAATGCTTGTTTCCCTGATGTTTGTGATGGGTCCTCAGTCAGGAAGTTCAGAAGAAAAGAAGAAATTAAATAATTATCAAAGTTAACCTAAGTAGACAATAATTTTATTCTTTCTTATTATTTGCAGACTTCTGCTCTCTTAATAAAGCATGCAACAGGAAGGCTAGGGATTTTTGGTCGATGGCTTGATCTGTACCTATCACAGCAAACAGCAAAGCTGCCCTTCATTCACTTTAGCAGTGCATAGAGACCCTAAATAATACCCTTTTCTTTACTTGCTAAAATTTCCAGCTATCAAGTGGAAAATCCCTAGAGTTTCAATAATTTATCTATACTTCTTACATTCGCAAGTCCGAAAATACCGCAATTTCAGCCACTGGTGGGCAAGTAGTGGAAGAGAAATTATTTTCTTTTGGTAAAAAAAGAAAAAAAAAAGGAAAAAAAAAAGGAAGAAAAAGGAAAAAAAGCCTGGTTTTGAGCAGCATCACAGACAAATCATGGCTTGAAGCCCAACCCTCCTAAAGGTGAACATTTTTATTTCTGCTGAAGGCCAATTTTTGATTTGAGAATTAGGGTTTTGTGAGAACTGCTTGCTACTGGTGCACAATGGATCAATACAGCCCCTTCTGCAGCATGTTTTGAAAGCATATGGCTTTCAAAAAGATGATGACAGTGTTTTGTACCCGAATCCAAGTGCTGTCTTCCCCCATGAAATATCCAACTCCTTCAGCTTTCTTTGAAGGTTCTCTTTCTGTGCTAGACACATATGTGTGACTTGCCTGTGTTTTGTGCTGCTCCTCCCCTCATTACAGCTGACACAGCCCAAGCCTCAGAGGTGGATTTTCCAAAGCCATATGCTCATTTCCTGAAAACTCAGTGAAATGGGAGGACTCGGGGATTGTGTGTGTGAACCAAAACACTGTTGTTCTTCTCCCCATGCCCCAAAAAAACCCCAAACAGCCCAGCACTTCAGGCCATATGCAGAATATGAGTTGGCACCAAAGTCTTGTTTGGCAAGATTTCTATGGATGCTACTTAAAATAAAACCCAAAAAAAAGCACAGCCTCAGCAGGCAAAGTTTTACACACAGCCTGGTTGCACAATCTGCCGTAGAGGAATATACACCCTGAAGAAATTCTTATATATTTATTCACCTTCAAATCGTCTTCCTCTCTGAAGTAGATCTTAACCCTGCATAATCTTGTTCTCTACAGAGAAGTGAATCTAGATTTCTTTTACATCAAAACCCCACAAATTTTCCCCACAAATCCTGCAGAAAGAGGGCAAAGGAGGCCTTGCTTTGTGGAAAACATTGCTCTCCTGATGTCTAGCCGAAGGTTTGTTAAATGGAAGTGCTGGCAAATTATTTTCCTTGTTAGCAGGGCTCTGAAGTCTCTAAGAGAGAAGCGTTTTTTACCTCTTCTTTCTCTGCTGGGCAGAGGGCAGACAGGAAGCTGTGCTTCCTTCATCAGCACTGCTCCGTGGTGTAGTTCGCACAAATTTTGGTACAGGCTGCATCGTCCTCTTGTCGCACTTGCAGGACAGCCTGGCTGCAATGTGTGGCATAGCCATAAATCTCTGCTCTGCTGCTATCACAGCAAGGTTATCAGATTTGCTCTTCCAGGAATCCCAGTTTGTCTTTATATTTTTAGTCTATCTGTGGTAGGCTACAAAACCAGGCAGACTGGCCAGCATCGCCTTGATATGAGGAGCAAGAGGGTACCAAGGATGTCCTTGTGTGGCTTAGGGACTTGGGCTAGGGGAGCAGAAAAAAGCACTGCTTAGCTCCTGTATCCCAGCACAGCAAAGAGTGTGCACAATGAAATCAGAAGACATCCATTTCTGTACATGCAAAAATACCTGTGTTCAGTAAACAAAAAGCACTGTGAAAAGCAGAGTTTTGCCTTTTTATATGAGGAAAGAAAAAAAAAAAACTGTATACAAATTTGCCTTTTCCTTCTCATAAATGTAAACTTGAGCTAATCTGAGTGTTTTTTAGTCTAGAGAGAAGTCCTACCCTCTAGGACATGCAGCTCATTTGCCCAGGGTAAATTAGGTACATGGTAATTTGTATTCTCCAAGTGCTGAAATGCTTTGGCCTCCATTTCATCTTAACTAGAATAATTCTTTCATGTTTGGAAGACCAAATGCTATATTTTGCTCTTGTTTGTGCTTTTGAACTTAATGTGCTCATGCTATTTGAACTGAAAACACTGTGCTATTCCTGAATTTCCGTATTAAAAATCTGCACATAAAATAGAGATTTCTACATACATAAATATTATGAATACATGCATTAGAGATGTATATATACACACACACAATATTTAAGATTAATTATTAAGATGTTTCATTTCTTTAGACATACTAAACATTCTTTCTCTGGGTGCTTTTGTGCAGAAAAAAGTTTTAAATAATGCAAATGAATAAATATGTCCCAATTCCAAACAAACACAAGACTTGAAAATTATTCTGTTCAAAACTAGCTGTGTCGTAGCTGCATTTATGTATGTAGATTGGCATCTGTGTAATCTGTTTTTTAAAAAAATGACTGTGATTGTACCTGTATTTCATTGTCCATTACAAGGCCAGTGAAACAGATGACATTTTAGGTGGTGAAAGAAAGCACACTACAGTTACCTTTATCCCCGGTACAATGTATGGAAGCAAATTTCTTTCAGGATTTCCCAGTCATGATTTCACCAAAATACAGAACTTTGTTTAAATTTCCTAGAGACAACTGAGCTCCTCTGGTTCTTCAGCCTGTGCTCTCAGACTTTGCAAGAAATTAAAATAAAGGATTTCCATCTTGGCAGCTGCAAGCTCAGAGCACACATTTATTTCCTCACTCTGTTCAGCATTGTTCAATGCATGAATCATAGAATCACAGAATCATTAAGGTTGGAAAAGACCTCTAAGATCATCGAGTCGAACTGTTAACCCAGCACTGCTGTGTTTACTGCTAAACCCTGTCCCCCAGCGTCACATTCACAAGCCTCTTGAACACTATTGCAGTGCATGACCACCCTTTCAGGGGACAAATTTTTCCTAATATCTAATCTAAACCTCCCATGGTCTAAACTGAGGCCATGTCCTATACCTTGAGCACAGTGTTCCTTTAGCTGTCCCTGCTTTACATATTCCCTTCCCTTCTGCAAATTCTCATACCTGCTCTAGTGGTCCCCAGGCAATAAGGAATCTTAGCTCTGCATCCAAGGGAGGAAGTTTCCCCTCATGGGGCTTTCTACCTAGGAAGCACAGCTACCTGATATTTCTAGCACTGGCTTCACATCAGACATTCCACAGAGCAGAATGTCTCACTGCAAAGGTGTGTACCGTGGGACTTAGGGAGGTCTAAGCTGAGACTTTAAAGTGCTGATCATTTAGCTGGTCCTGCCTGGTGACAGCAAGGCAGCAGTTTTGCATGGGTTCAAAAAATGAAGAAGAAAAGGACATTTATGGATGTTTGGTCCATAACTGTCTCTGGGGCAATCTTGCGAGGAACACAGAGCTATCAGTTATACTTATCTTCTTTCTTCATTTTGTGATTGAAATTTTATGAACAAATGGTTGGTTCTGAGTAGCAATTCTGTGTAACAGAAAAAGATACCGGTAATAATTGAGGCCACTGATCTGCTAGATCACCTGGAAGAACCTGCTTAGAGTTCATCATACGTCATTACCTATGGCAGTAATCAGTAGTCATTAGATGGTCTCTAATGACTATTAGGAAGGAATACGTAATAATGAATATTAAAAGGAATACAAAGAGGAGACAAATTCAAACACAATAAGCTATTAATTTTCAAGGGCTGTGGTATTTTCAAGACCTTTAAGTGAATGAAAAAAATAGGTCTAACTGGTAACTCCAAGTATATCACACTTTATTTATTTAGGGGCTGAAGTGCTTTATATATGCACACTAAAAGGGAAACTCAACACTACAGAGCAAAACCAAGGTGATGAGCTGCTGCAGGATGCAGTGCCTAAGGCTAGCAGGGCTGGGTAATTCTGACCTTTGTGCACAAGCCTCAGCTCTTGGGCTGTGCAGCTTGGATGCTTGGAGCTGCATGAGCTCTTGCTCTACCATCCCAGGGCTGGCTGCATGTCTTTCTTCAAATAACCCCACCTTGTCCCCTCTCTTTTCGCTCCTCCTGAACTGGAAGTGAGCTGCACCACACTGCACCAATGCCATAGCAGAGAACAACCCCTTCACTTGGGCCTAGCCTACAGGGAATGAGGGAAGGAAGGAGATTTTATCCTGATGATGCTGTGAACCAGGGAAGCAAGCCAAGGTTTAAAGCAACAGCTGTCATGGCTGACCTGCCAGCCCAGAGCATCCATCTGTGACTGACCAGCTGCCACGTACCCTGAGAACATGAGCACAAAAACATGCTTCCCTACTTCTGCTATACTGTCTCTTTC
The DNA here is from genome assembly GCF_020740725.1 of Corvus hawaiiensis. NCBI lineage: Eukaryota > Metazoa > Chordata > Aves > Passeriformes > Corvidae > Corvus > Corvus hawaiiensis. The sequence goes on along the minus strand of NC_063213.1, from coordinate 85,800,123 downwards.
TCTTTTGTGTCTGTTTTGTCAAATGTGAGAAAATGATCTCTGTTCTCACAGCACTCAACTTGAAAAGTCAATAACATAGCCTTCTTTCCAGCTTTATTTTACAGCCTAGGAGACTGTCTGGCAGGCTCTTTGGGCCAAAGGGACTTGCATAGGCTTCAGTAGCTGGTCTTGCATTAGTACACAGCTCCAGTTTCAGAATTAATTGTGACTTGATTTTGGTTTTGCCTTTCTTGTGTGTTGTACTTTAAATATTTCCAAAAGGGAATGTGTGTTTTCTAGCCTTTTCTGGTAGAAAAAGTAAATTGAAGAATTTATACTCAAAGGCTGAGCCTTGTTGATTAATATTTTAGGAAAAAACAGGATTTCACAATTTTAGCTCTCTACATCTTGTTTTTTTTTCTTTGAAATTAATTCCTGATTAGTTTCTGCAGTATCAAGGAACTGTCTGTTATGGTAGATGAAGTCTCAACTTGCAGAAACACAGGAATTATTTATATGAAAAATAAACAACACCACTTACCAGAAACAACTTTAGCAGCCATTAACTCCTTCTTTGCAGTTTGGGTTTCAGTAGGTAAACATCTACTTGCCATAAAATTTCGCTTTGCCTTGTCTGATGATGTCTGCTGTCATGTCTCCACCAGCAGGTAGCTGCACAGCTACTCAGGGAAGGAGACTTGCTCTACAGAGCTCATTGCATTAGAATAAGGGAGATGCAAAACCATGGTGTGTCCTGTGTGTGGGTAGGAACGGTATGAAATCAAGCACGTACAGGGAGGCCCATAGAGAATAACTGATAAAAGGCAGAGGAGAGAGCTTTGATTTCTTACCTCTAAGCAACTAATCAGTGCATTCAGCTGGCCTCTATGTGTTCTCCAGGACCACAATAGTCTGTCCTCCAGATCTCAGGTGCTTTCAGGCCAAACTGTCTCTGGTCTCTAGGCTAGTCCAGCACTCATAATTTCTTCATTCTTTAGTAGCCAGTTAGGGAAGACTGTCCTTGAGTATTGGGATAAAAAGATGAGGAGTTGCATGTTATTGCACAGAGGCATCAGTTTCATGTCATTTCTTGCTTAGGGATAGAAGAACGAGGCTGGAGTGCAGGAGGTACTTCTGGGAGTATATTTCCTGCCAAAAATGGGATCCTTGTTTTGCACATATTGTATATACCCAAGTGTTATGGGAGGAATTGTGGATAGAAACCTCAGGCAAATGAAAGTTTTTGTTATTTTTTTTTTAAGGTCAGCATTTCCCTTTCCAGTATCAGAGAATGCCGTGATTTTCTTCTCTTTGGAGAATCAGTTTTCCTGGAATTTTAGGTGAATATTTTGAGTACTTAAAGCAGCTGTGTGGTTGCTCTTTCCTTGTTAGCTAACATCACAGAGCAACTAGCCCCACACAGAGGGATTTGCTGAAGCTTAATAGCACATCACTTTATTTCATGGCTTTTCTTTCCTTCCCTTTTTATTTTTTACATAAGCAAAGATAGCTTAAAAAATGTGTGAAGGGCTGATATTACTGTAAGCTATGGGGAATAATGAAACAGCAGTTCAGGAAAACTTCTTATAATTTTTTGTTAATGGGTGCATATTTAGTGCTTGCATGCTCCTATGGAGAAAACATACTATGCAATCGAAAGAAAATGGAAGGGATTTGCCAGATGCTCTGCTCTTCTCCAAATGGTGCCAGCCCCTCTCCTGCTGCTGGTCTGAGGGGGCTGTACTCACAAGGCAGTACCAGGGAGGGTGGCAGCTGCACAAAGCCAGGTGCTGGCAGACACTGAGCATCATTCCCCACCCTCAGAGGTCCTGCCCTGTACAGTCTCATCCTCATTTGTCCTCCACTGAGCTGCTTTACCATCAAACAACACTAGGCGTTTAAGAAGTTAAAGGCCTGTGGTATTATTAATATGGAAAAGACCATGGCACTTTCAAAAGAATTCTTCTTGCCTATGGAAATGTTTTATGGCTAGCAGAGACCAGAGACTGGATTCCCTAGAAATGTAGCCCTCTTCTAGTAATGCTGGTGCAGCCTTTATGCTTTGCAATCATGGTTAAATGGAAATAGAGATCCTGAGGCTCAAGATCAATATCTGAAACTTTTATTTTGTTCTAATATCATTACAGACTTTTTCCAATATTTTCATACTGCCTGCAGCAAACTGATAAAATAGATATAAAATGACAACATTTAACTATATGCCTTGGTATGTTTGCCAGACAGGAGACCAAACCCATCCTAATCTATTTTAAGGTCTTTTGGACTAGAGTAGGGCATTTCCGATACTGACATTGACAACAGCTCTACTAACAGGAATTCACCTGTCAGTTAGGTCACCTCAGTTTTGGTCCAGGCAGATTTGGTTGATCCTGACTATTTTTTACCATAGAAAGATTCATTAGCTATTTGATAATAATCTGTACAGCTAGGATAAAAGTTATGATGTATTAATTCCATTATTAATGAAGTTATTGACACAAGCTTTAGGTGAATTTGGTATTCATTACTTATGTTTCATCTCTTTTCCTGTTCATTGCAAGTAAGCTATTTCTAGAGGAACATGGTGACTCAGAAAGATCCTGCTTCTGGTTTATCTTAATTTTCCTTCTTTCATAATCCTGTGTGTTCTCTCTGATAAACCCTACCCAAGACAGTTAGCATTTTGTACCACAGAGCTACCACAGAGCCTAGTCAGGCTATTTTTCAAAATCTAATGTTCATGCACTTGAAAAGAGAGTGAATTAAAATAAGAAATAAAAATAATTATGTTGATAAAACCTTAATAGAAAGCTAAGAAAAAGCAAAACAAGTGAGAGCTGTTAGAAATGAATGATTAGCCTCTCAAGCTGAAAAGTTAGTCAGCTAGGATGTGGGGGACATGGTTTCAAATAGCTGCTTATTTCATTTTCCCAGCAACTGTTCATATTAAAGCAGTAATAGAAATGGCACTTGAGGTTGATAATAAGGCATCTGAGAGGGTGAAAGCTCACATTCAAGTCCCTGTTTTTAAAGTATAAATTGCTTTTTCTTTTTGTTCCACACCTTGAATTAAAACAAAAACATTTCCTAAAGTTGGAATTGGTATTCTGAATTCACTGAAAATATTAAAATAATAGCCTACATCTCTATCTTTTTTTAAAATACGTGTGTGAGCTTTTGCATATTTTATTGTACATAATTTTAACATTTTTAACAATATTTTGGCCCAACATCGGTGCTGGCTCACCAGTGTAGGAGGGCCATAACCAATTTGTTTTCTTTTGTGGTTTTGATACAAACTTAATAATTTTAAAGTTCTGTAAAAACTGAGGATAAGAGACACTGTATTGTATTTATAGTAATTGCATTGCAAGTGTTTGCTGAAAATCTGAGAATTCAGCATATCATCGAGGTAGAATACATAAGGAGAATATACAGCCATAATCATCTAGATAATAAAATAAATGTGTTGTGACAAGAGGAATGCCCCATAGTACTATATTTGTTAGAAATACCAGCTAAAGGATGACCCAGCTAAAGCCATTTGCATACTTTCTGAATACAGGCTATCCAATTGTTGTAAAGTGGTTATAGAAATATGCCTGGAAATGTACTTAGCATTTTTAATAGGATTTAATCAAGGTATAAGCATTTAACAGGGCAGGTTTCTTCATAAATACTGCATAATACTCACATACAAATGTGATATTTTCTCAGATATCATGTTCTACATATATTCTCTTCATGGCCTTCAGTAGCTACTGTTATTCCAAAACATGCTGTTTTACTCTGTGTGAATGCATTAATAGGATTTTCTGCTTCTTGCCTGAGAATCATGGTTGTAGCTTTGGTAATTTCAGGGAACTGTGAATACACTTTATGCACCAAAATTAAATGTGTGTTTATGTAAGTGCTTGACATGTACAAATAACCAAGACATATTATTTTATCACTGGATAAAATCACAGGTTTCACAGGATATTACTATCTGAGGACTCTGTCAAACTGAATGTATATGCATTTCTATAATTTTCTTTTGATAGAAATTCAGGCCTGTACTGGTCTGATAACAATTTCTAAAAGCATATAACTTTTGGAAGCAGTCCATAGCTGCAGAAGAGTATGAGAACCCTAAGGAAGACCTGGATATGTATTAAAATGAGCTTAACATGTTCCAGCACATACACTATTTATTAGGCAGCTGTATAGCAAACTCTTTAACTGATCTGTTCAGAAAAAACATTTACAGAATGTGAGAGTGAGCTGGGACACTTGTCTCTCTGGCTCAGGTGCAAGGCTTCATTTAAATTTTATTTAATGCAGAGGCATTCTCTTGTAACTTCATAAATAACCAGTATTAAACATATTCTTTCCCTCCTTTGTTAATTATTACAGTTTTGAGGCTGTCTTCTGTGCCTGAAGTTTTTGCTTTAGAGTTCATGGTTCCCATATTCCCTTGTGCTGGGATTTTGCTGTTTCACTGTGCAGCAGTGATGAGCAGAACTATTAATAGCTCGCTCCCTCACGCTGCACTTACTGGGAACTTGTGAACAGCCAGAAGAAGTGCAGTGGGCAGCACTACGTGTCCTTCTGCGACGGCCTTTTATCTTTCCTCTGTACTCAACATACTTGATTACACAGCGCAAAGCACACTTCCTCTGCTCTTCCACATACCTGGTGAGCCTTCACAAGGAGGGGCATGCCACTCAGAAGAGCACCTGTGGGAATTCAAAGCTCTGGTCCCACGTTTAGTTGTTATGCCTAGTGGTATCAAACAGCTTCTTTTACAAAAGAATTATTTACTTTTTCTTGCCTGCAACCAGGGCTGCTTCCAAGCCCTTTCAGAACCAGCAGCAATCTCTTGGGAGCAGCTAAACATCCAGGACCTTCTTCTCCACGGTGATCATGCACCCTACAAAGCCAGAGCCACCCCTGCTTCGCTCAGGTAAGGGATAGAAGCAGGATGGGGAGTAACATGGCAGCCTCACTCCAGTGCTTCCCAGCAGCAATCACAATCTGTCTTCTGCCCTCATGCTGACAGGAGATGCAGAAGGCTCATCTGCTCTGGAGTTACCCCGAACCCGATTGCCCAGAGCAGTCTTGGCCTGCTGCCATAGGAACTGCCCAAACTTGGTCATCCCACCCAGCCCACTCTCTTCCTCCTTAGGTGATGGTTGAATCTGTCCTGAAGCTGGAATCCCGTGTTGCCTATCCACCTAAAACACCTGAGCTGCCAACCTGGATCCCTCTGAGTCTTCCCTCTTTGTCATGACAGCTCTGACTTTGCAGGCCAATGTACACACACAGGGAATCTTGCTGAAATCCACCTCTTTTTTAGCTGTCTTGTTCAAGGAATTAGAATGTAGTTAAGCTCTTGATAATTAACCTACTGGGAGTACCAGAATTCAGTTAACCATTCATTCCTCTCAAGATTGTTTTGCTGCAAAGCTGAAATTCAACTGTAGGTCACTTGATAGGAGAACAGGTGATTTTTGAAGATGGGTACTGAGGGGTAGGTGCCCTTTAGCTCACTGTCAGTAGGAGATACCTCCCTTCTGCAGGCTTCTTGCATCACATGTGTCTGGATAACAGGGAAATGGATCCACCAATTTGCTTCATAAAGTGGGGAAATTGCATGGAAAAAGGTGCTAAAGGCTGTGTAATTCTGGAGATGGGACAGCAGGAAAGAATGTGGAGACCCCTTAATGGGGTATAACTGGCCTAAACTGGGGAGTGGGAAAACCTCAAGTTTTGTCAACATGGTGAGCTGATGCATTGAAAGATTGAAAGGAATAACTTTGCAAGACTATTTCCACAAGCAGCTGAAGAACAAAGTCCCCTTTAAAATAGAAGAAAAAATAAATCCATGTTGGCATAGAGACTGAAGAAGGAGGGATGTAGAGAGAAGAATTTTTCTTCAGCACTTTTAAGTCCTTCCCATGGTTATCTGTCAGCTCTGATTCCCTTGTTTCTCATATGTCCTCACCACCCGTTTTATTATTTATTTATTTATTTGGGTGGTTTGTGTGCAAAGAGGTAGGGAGCATACTGAAACTCAGCAAACACTTAGCTGAGGAATCCAAGGGAGCAACATACCAGACCCTCTGTTTTCTAGGAAGGTCTGCCTTGCTTTGAAGAAGCCAGGTGTGCATAGCAGCCTCATTCAGCAGCCTCATTGACATGCTTCTTTTATTTTTTCTCCTTTTTTTTCACAGACAAGCCAGGCAGGTTCCACTTTCAATAGCTGACTTTGAAGCTGTGGCTTTTTGTGCTTCATTCTCTAAGGAATGCAACAAGAGCACCTGAGCAGTGACTTCTGATGAGAAAGTAGGAATCGTGAGCTTTTACAGTAGCCATCATGGTCATGGTAAGAACTTGACAGACAAAGTCTTTCATCTATCTCCAGCCAAAGTGTCATTTCCCACACACATTGAGAGCTGAAATACATGGTTTTGGTCCTTTCTCAAGTGAACCTGAGCATGCAGCCTGCTGCTGCTTTAGCAGGAATAATAGTGCCAGAAAAGAAAATTTACAAATCATCTTTTGATGAATTCAAAGTCCTACACCATCCAGCAAGACATGGGCGGAAATTGTTGATGCCAGGTCTCAACACAGGCAGTAAATGATTTCTTGTTTTTGACTCACAAATGTGAGAAATGAGGCAACAGTGAATCTAACCAAACCAGACACCTTTTATAACTTACTTTGAACTAATATCTTTCTATCCTTCCCCTCCTCCTCAAGTTAGGTTCTTACTGCAGTTCATTTACAATTTTCAGTGTATGATAAATGTGATTAGCTTCAGAAAAAGAGCTGATGCTGCTAAATGAAACGAGCATATTCTTCACTTTGGGGAGAGAAAGGGATTTTGTGTGTAGGACTGTGGTGGGATATTCAGGGGTGGTTGCATGACTGTTAATAACTTTTCCTTCTTCTTATTCAAAGCTTTTCTTTTCACAGGGGTAATATTCAATTAGGAAACTCCTATGGAGCAGAGGGGGAACCCAGCAGGCAAGGAGTCAAAATCCCTGCAATCAGCACTGATAAAGGGCTGTTATTTTGACAAATGAGATAAAAATAAAAAGCATAAAAGGCTGCAGCAGGAGGCCTGAAACGGACGCTGAGCACTCTCCTTACTCAGCAAGGATGTGTTTGCCATGGTAAGTCATGCATGATTGTTGGAGGCAATATTCTTTGATTTGTTACTTCTTTTTATCTTATTAGCAGTTACTTTAGTTTGAAATGTGTTAAGCAGAGCAATGCTCTGTGCATGTAATGCTTTCAAGGGTTTGACTGCACCATTTTGAATCATTTCACTGGCCTTCTGTGTTGCAGGAGTGCCAAAAGGCTCAGTGGTTTGTGTTTTGGTGTCTGCTCAGGTCTAAAAGAGAGTAAAAACCAGGTACAGAAGGTGTAGACTCAGTTTGGCACATGTTGACTGATGTTTCATGGGCCACATCTTTATTTGTTTGATGCCTCAGGGATCTACAGGGCATCACATCTGACATTTGGCTCTCTGCTCTCTACCACATTGCAGAGCCTCAAGGATGGCCAACAGGTTGCCCAAAGCAATTTCCTATGGCTCATTGAAGCATGATGACTGGGGAAGCACACCTCTGGAACATCACAATTCTAGCACAACCACTTTGCAGCACTGGCCCTGCAACATGCAAACCTAGCACCATCTGCCACAGAAGAGGAACTGTACATGCCCCAGGAGTTTTTCTATAAGGCAGCCCAAACTAATACTGTATACACACAGAGAGCAATGGAGAAAAGCCAGGAGGGTGGATGTCGTGAGCTACATCTGAGACACTTGCAGCTACCAGCATGCTGAAATAAACTGGATTAATACAGCCAGAAGTTCTCAAAAGTTGAGTGTGGACAATCAAATAAAGTGCAGATGCATCCTTATCCAGATTCTCTAGGAAAGCTACATACTTCTGATGGTTAGGACATCAGAGTGTCCTATAGCTTCATTTCTTGCTTCACTTGTCCTGCACTGCAATGTCTGATAAACCTGTTCAGCTCTCATTGTTGAGGCTTTTTATCTGTAAAGCAGGATTAAAATACTTACTACCATCCCCTGAAGCACATGATGGATGCATGCACCTCAGGATGGAGACAATGATGAATTGTCTTTGTGAGCCAATTTAGAACTGAAACAGCTTTATGTGGATTTACTATGTCCAGCAATATCACATACAATCAAAGACTGTCCTAATCTGCAGAATCAAATTGTTTGGAAAACACTGGATTTTTCCACTCAGAGTGAATGCCTTTTAAAACTTCTCACATACACTTTAATCCTAAAGAAGTAGTAGCATGTTGATACTAGTCTACTTAGCAGACTGTGATACAATATTCATTACAAAGTGATCAAAACCAATCATACAGATATAATCTACTGAGGAGACAAAAGCCCTGAAAAACAGTAAGAGATCAGCAGCTCTGCTATATATGGAGTATGATGACGACAAAAGTCAGCTAATTATTGCAGTTATGCCTCAATAATTTATAGTCAGCCATTCCCCCAAAAGATCTATAGGTCTCTTTTGACTCCTCAAGGGAAGAATTAATGTATCACAAATAAGTGTCTAGATTCTCCACAAAGGGGGTTTGAATGCACGGTTAATGCTGATCTTCTGTCCTTTGAGAGAGTAAAATTTACTGAAAATTTACATGGCTGCTTGAATGAACATCCTGAATTTTGGGCTATGTCTCTGATCTCCAAAAAGGCTGACCATGGTAAACAGAATCTTTTGTGTCCCAAAATAGTTTTTTCCAACCCACTTAAAAGCCATAGACAAAAATGATAATACCCTAATACTGTACCCATACAAATATGGCCTGAAATTTTCAGAACTGCTTAGTGTTTAAATATCCAGATATCAAGGTTTAACCTTTCAGAAGGTCCTAACCCTTTGCCCCTGAAAAACTTCTGTCCTTATCTGGTATCTCCAGGTCTTAATATAAAATTATAAAATTATTAATATCTTCTTTTTTTGTTAACTAAAGGAAATCACAACCTAATTTGAAGGGTAATATAAAGATAAGCCAGTTTGTGAAGTCTCAAGGTTTAACATGGTTGCACAATTTCATTTCATACTAATCAGTCATCTTTGCTATCTTGGAAAACAGGTAAGAGAGTTCACCAAGCAGTTACCTGCTTCAGCTTTTAGGAGAATATTGAAACAATTAAAATCATATAGCAGTGAAATGTGTGTGCAGACATTCAGGTGAATGTGGTTTGGGAAATTAAGGTGTTATAAAACCCCAAGAGACAAAGGCATTAGTTTTCAACAGTGTTTTTAAACAGAGTTCCTTCCAGGCTCCACCTGGTGCCAGATTAGGCTTTTTGTATCTCATGCCACTTGTGTGCAGTGGGCTGATACCTGTATGTGCTTGTGATGCTCCAAAGAGGCATCAGGAATGCAAAAAACGAGCATTTAGATAATTTTCTGTGTGCAGGTAAGGCCACCTTGCAGGAGTGTGTGGTTTGTTGTGATACTTCCCTCCTCTTCCCCATCACTGCACTTCAGTGTGATAAGGAAAGGCCTCTCTGGCCAGTTTACACTTCCCTTCACCCCAGAGGTATGACAGGTTTGTGTTGGAAAAGACTGTCAAGATCTGTGAATCCAACTGTTTATCCAGCATTTCCAAGTCCACCACTAAACCATGTGCCCCACTGCTACATCTGTGTGGTGTCTGACCACCGCTTCCCTGAGCAGCCTGTTCTAATTTTTAGACAACCCTTTTGGTGAAGAAATTTTTCCTAATATCCAATCTAAACCTCATAATTACAGCCTGCACTGGAAAAGGATTTATTAGGTTTGGATGAAGACACTTTCTTCAAAGTCAAGGCTGAAGTTTTCACTGTATTTATTGGAACCACTTTGGACCCAAATAATTGTGGAACACTATCAGTTTCAAATTTTCCTTTTCCAACTAAAATTTCCCTTAGGAGATGGTGTCATGGTTTAGGAATGGTACTTCCTAGTTTAACATTCCCTCTGAAACCACTGCAAACCACATGCTGCTTTCTCACTCCCTGCCTCCTCCTCCCCCTCCCCTGCAGTGGGCTAGAGAGGAGAACTGGGGGGCACAAAAGGGGAAGATCATGGGCTGAGATAAGAACAATTCACTGGAAACAGCAATGAGATAAGAAAAGGAACAGTGACAGCCATAATACGAATGACAGAGGGTAAAACAAAAGAAGCATGATTGCTCACCACAGAAACCCCCTACCTCCTCTCCTGGCAGTGATGGGAGGTTGTACACAACAGCTTCTGGATCCCTGTCATGGCCCTTCCTGGCTGCTGCAAAAATTAACCCTGCCCTGGCCAGAACCTCTCTTGGAAGTCCACTCTTCCTTTCCCACAGCAGGGAGTAAGAATTCAATTTCCTCTTTCAGTTGTCACAGCTAAGAAGTTACACAAAAGTAACTTTTTATCCTCTATTCTATGAATACTATATTTACATCAGAGAAAATAAGACTTATAATTGTAGGTCTAGTTTCATACAATGTCTAAGAATACGTACATTATTGTTTGCTCAAAGAATTTAAGTGACAAAAAAATTTGTCATGATAGCTATGAGGTAGAATACAAACTAATAAAATATGTGTGATGGGTGACAAAATATAGACATGAAGGCAGACAGCCTGAAAATTCAAAATTCTTAGCAAATGCAGCACCACATCCTATTAGTAACAGAACTCACTAGGAGAAGGACTTCAGGTTATGGAAAGCATCCTCAGGTGAAAAGAACATCCACAGATTTCCCTTTTTTCAGCTCTGCTACAGCTCTCCTTTGATAATTTATTCCCACCCAGTCTCCAGCACATTGTGCCCAGTCATCCATACAAACATAAAGCAAACAAAAACCTGTAATAAATTAATCACGCCATTTCTCCTGTCTCCAAGGAAGAAGAAAGGAGATATATATCTCTATTTCAAAACACTTGGGTGACAGCCACACAAGTGTTTTAAGGCAAATAAGTAAAGTGCAGCTTCATTAAAGGAATAAAACTCTATTGAAATGCACGGGTGCAGTCCAGAACTTTGACTGCACACTAGGAAGAGTTTTATTCAAAGTTTGTTATCAGGAGCTTTTGCTGCAGCTAGCACAGGCGTGCTTACACTTTACTTATCTTCTGTCACAGTTAGCTGTCTCCTTTCTACCAAGTACCATTAATCGCACTGATGTTCCACCAGTAAAAAAAAATAGGGTAAGTTTCTGATCCCTAAGGATGCTATACCATCCTGTAACCTGAAAACCAGCCTGAAGAAACAGAAAATGCAATCAGCACAAGAACAAAATAAACTAATTTATGTTTTTGGCTTTATTATGATGGAAAAAAAAATCAAAATCTCCCAAAAAGCCCAAAAAACAACCAGCAAGAAAAAGTGTTATAAAAGACTACAAATAATATTTGTCCCAAATGTTCAACTGAGCAAATTTTTCCACATGGCACTAATGAGAGGACAAGTATGGTCAGGGTTGTGCCTTCACCTGGCATGCAAAAGCTGGCTGTTTTATAACTGCAGCCTGCTTAGCCCCTGCAGAGGGAGCAGGAACACCTCATTATCAGAGATAGGAGATTTGCAAGCAGGAATCTTGGATGAGATGCACCTAATTAGACAAGACTCCTTCCCTCCATCATCAGAAAGTGAGAATGGACTCAAGGATTTCTACCACTGGCAATGTGTTCTGAACGAAAAGGGCCTAATGTGTATTTTATTGTAGTATATTCTTTAGGAAATGCATATGAAAGCCATTGCTGGCAGCCAGTCTTGCCAGTGCAGCAATTGCACAATCAAGGCCAGAAGCCCTAGGGGCCTCACAGTCAGTGGCTTTCACAAAATCCTGCTGTTTCACTGCACTTTAGAGGAGATTTTTTGTAACTTTTGCTTTGATTACTTTCCTAAGGAAAATCCCCTATAATTTTTCCATTGTTCCTGATCTTGCTGGTTTTTTTTCCACTGAATATGGTTTAGGAAGTAGACATTCATTTTAAATAATTCAATTACTCCTACTGCTGTGCAGTTTGCCTTAAACTCCCTTTTTCTATGCCCAGAGCTTTGCTCAGGGCAAGAGAAAGCTTCTAATTATTTGGACAGTTTTGCTCTTTAATTATAGAAGATCTTTGGCTAGAATGACATTTTCAAGAAACGAGGAGAAGCTTGTTAAAGAAAGATAACAAAAGAGCCCACAAAACCCAAAAGACTGAAATCTTTATGTATTCCTTGTTTTGGTATAGTGGTACCCATTATGACAGTGTTGAAACAGGTTTAAAGCCTGGGGTGTTGGAGGGAGAATAAATAACACAGTATATTGGAGAGTGTGAGAAGTACTGCTACTGTCAACACTGATTTTTCTGTTCTCTGAGCTCACTGTTAGGATAGCCTAAGAACTCTTCTCCATTTGTTTAATGTCCTTGCAGGTTTGGCTAAATCCTTAAAAAACCAGAATGATAGAGATCTGTGGAAATGGGATGGTGACTAACATATTGTACATGTCAGCCCTGCTCTCTTATTTCTCTTATTTTCTACTTGCATTTCGTAGGAAGATTCCCTGCCAACTTACATTCTCCATCTGTCTAAGTAGCATTTGAGAATCCTTCCCTTCTTCCTCCTCACTCTCTTCAGTTTAACTACCAATGGCCTGCCATTTTCCATACTGGCAGTATAGACAGTATGTCAGTGTCCTGCTGCTGTTACTTCCTTCATATTGTGTCCATTCCAGGTCCTTTGCTCTTCAGTTTGTTTCACAGGATGACAGCACTGTGACTAAAAAAATGGTTCATCCCTTTTTGAATACAGATGCAGGAAGTGCTTCCAACCAAAGCTCAGCACTTCCAGCATCACATCATCTTCCTAGTTCTTGAAGATAGCACTGGAGAGGGAATCTCATCCTATGAAACAATGAATTATCTCATCAACTTCAGAATGAGTCAGCTCTACTGGAAGTGCTCACTGCAGACTGCAGCTTGCAGCAGTAACTCCCCACAAGTTAAACTGTGTTCTGCTGGGAATGTGGCAGCAGCTCCTGGCACTCGGAAAGGTTTTCAGACAGAAGCAGTATCATGCAGACACACACACAGGTGTTATGTGGATCTTCCAAGCCACAGCAGCTTTGGCACCAGCCCTGACGCTACTTTTCATGACACTGTAGGCACTAGTTGTCAGAAGAGGACCGAGGTTCATGGAGCACATATCTCTGAAATACAATGATGATACCTGACATGAAAGAATTATCAAACTCAGTCACCACAAAAGTACGAGCATATTCTGCCACAAAACACGTTCACGTAAGGAAAAAGATATTCCACTCCCTGAATTAAGTAGACTGCAATTGAATATTGCCAGATTCTATCAGCTGTAAATTGTTTAATATTCTCCAAGTACTTATGTACACTGAACTGAAGGCTACGTTGTAACACCTAGTCCCATCTCTGAAGACAATACTAAAGCAGCTGCACAGCTTTGGAGTTACTACCTCCAAGAGCTCAATAATTTCTTACTGTGTAGAATTTTGTGCAGGTTTGTGAGAAGCAGGTCAGTTAGTGAGTCCAGCAGCTCACTGCATTCAGTCCAGCTGCTATGAGCATCGTGCTGCTTCACTCACTTCTGAGATGGTCCTGGGAGGGCTGTGTCTACCTGCAGGCTCCAGAGAGGATGATGCTAACTACATCTGCTGCCTAGCACATGCACTCACCCCATGCTGTCTGTCCTTTGGGGTTTTGCTTGCAATCTCTTTTTGGCTGATATTTCTCAAATTATAATCTCCATCCCTAAATAAAAGACTGTCATCCGTTCAGAGTCTCTGTAACTTCCTTTCCCCCACAGATGTATCCTTCTCTCATCTAGAAACTCTTCATCCCAAATCTTGCATAGTTACCCTTCTAATCACTTGTTGACTTTGTTGTCTGTACCCAGGGACTGTGATGATCCTCAAATATATCACTTTGCTGATATTAAGCATGGCTGGAATTTTTCCCAAATACATGTAATGAACCCTTTACTGCTATTTTTGCCACAGCTTGTGCTACCAGCTGATTATATTAAACATAGGCAACCATCAAGCAGGTAGAGTAGAGGCAGAAGTTCTCCAGAGGCTGCCTTCTGAGCCTTCAGCTGAGTGCTAAATTCCAAGAGTAAATAATAATTAACTGAAAGTAATTTCTGTAATAAAACTGCTGCAAATGGTATTTCATATCTGCATAAGCATCCTGCAATTGATCTGGCATTCCTCTCCTGGTACAGTGATGGATACCTAGTCCCAAGAGCAAAACATCTGTTTTCTTCTGGTTTAAAGCTTCAATTTTAAAGGAAAAGTTTTGAGAAGTTTTAAAAAGTTTCTTCTGTATTATTAAAAAATTAACACAAATAATTAAACTGAGCTGGAACCAAGCAAAACTGACATCATACATAAAACTCTAAATGTAGTCAAATAGGTTGTCTTCTCACACCAAACTTAGCTCAAGAATTTAGTTCTTAACCTTAATAGAACCATAAAACGTTGTTCCACAGGTTTTTCTGCTGAGATTTTGAAGCTTTTCAATCTAAGATAATCTTCTAAGCAGAGACTAAGAAAAAGAATAGGAATGGGATGCAATGAGGCAATTACTCTGAGATTCAGGATTAAAGAGGCTTGATTACTCTTTCTCTCCTACACCCTCCTCTTCATCATCAGGTGGAGAAAGGATAGTAAAAGATGTGAGCAAGGGAAGAAGAGAAGGAAGAGGATAGTTTCTTTGCTCCTTCACCCAAATCAGTACTTGCTAGTACAGCTCCTTGGGGATTACAACTGGATCAACTTCTCTGTTGCTTATTTTAGAGTCAGCTTTTGCCAAACTGCTGTGCTGTTTTCCCATTTTGCTGTTCTCCATAAAATCCTCACATTTTCCTTTCTCAGAGAACTGCTTTTGGAAAATCATGACTCAGACAAAATGCTTTAGAAAATTAAAAATTAAGGACCTTGGAGTATTTTGGCTAAGCCAAACGGGTCATTATGGAGTACCCTTCAAATAGAAGTCCTGCCCCAGCAGAGCAGTCCCCCTGCTCCTCCTCTTTTCCTCCCTCCCCGCCTCATTTTAATGTCATATCCAGACTTGAAAAATTACACAGGTTATTAATGAAGACATTAAACATTGCTGGCCACAGTATTTGTCCCTAATGGATGTCAGTTGTTACAGGGCACCAGATGAATTTTGGGACACTAATGAACACCCTTTGAGCCTGATGCTTCAGCCAATTTTCCATCCACCTTATTGTCCACTTATCGAGACAAGAATTCCTCACTTGGGCTATAGGGACCCTATGGAAGACCAGCGCTTTCCTAAAGTTAAGGTATACAATATCTAGGCAACTTTTTATACTGCTCCTGTGTAGCCTGCCCCTCTTTCCACTTTCTATGTGCTTCCATTTTGCATGAGAGTTCAGTTCAAACAGGTGTTCCCTATTTGAAACCATACAGCTTCTTGTTGAGAAAGGATGAGTTAACCCCATGCCAAAGAGATTAAATTAGTCCCATAAGGCATGGCAGAAGCACTCATACATTTCCCATGGGGTTAAAGGTACTACAGTTCCATTTATAGGACTGAAAAGAAGCCAGTGCCTCTTGAACTACTGGAAGAGTAAATGGTCTGTGACACTTGAATTTCAACACTTGGCATGAATTTTTTTTGCAGAAAGACTGTGTACTGATTTTGTGTATCATATGAGTTTATGTATCATATCTAGGTCTGGATGTCAAGCAAATTTTAGGGAGTTTGACTTCCTTTTAAAATATCCTTTCAGCTTTCTCTGCTTTGCTTCAGGCTGCTGGAATCAGCCTCACTTGGTTGCTCCATGATAGATCTGCTATCCAGACCTTCACCCAACTTATGGACACCCAGAGCAAGGACGAGCAGAGACAGTGCACCAGAAGCCCCATGGTGTGGGAGCACAAGGCAACAGGTGGAAGAGTGAGTGTCCTGCTTAAAACCCAAGGCATAACATGTTTTGCTCTGAAGTTTAAGACTATTGCTACAACGCTGAACGTGGACTTTTATCTCATACATACTCATAACAAAGAGAAAACCTCAAGAATTTGAACCACTGCTATAGCAGTAGACTGCAGGTATTTGGAGAGAGTTGATATACAAATAGAAGGGATGGTGAAAGGCTTAAAAAACAACCTGAAAATGGACGGTGAGAGATGGAAGCCAAGATTTATCTGTTTATTAAGAAAATTCATGTAAGATCTGCAATTATTCCTCTAGAAGAGTTCAGCAGACCACAGAACACCAAAACAAGAGCACTTTGTTGGCAGCTTCAGATGTGACAAAATGTAGGAGAGAGCATTCTGTTAAAAGCTAATGAACTTGGACTGTGAAGCACTCACAGGAATGAAAGGTGGAAAAGAGCAACTCACATCTTAGAGCTTTTATGTAATATCATTCCTTGTTGACAGCCATGGAGGGTCTGAACCTGCAACTGCATGCCAAGAATGTGAAGTTTTCCTACCGTCTTTTACAAGCAGACAGTGTATGGAGGTAGAGTTTCCTTACAGATACGTCACCCATTTTTGCAGAATAAGATCACAAGATCGTGAGGGACCTGGGAGTTTACAGAGGTTAATGAGATTAAATCAGTGTTGCGGTTCAGATCCTCTTTTGATTTCCTTTTGACTTTCCCAGTCAAAAAGCTCTCTGCTTCTGTAAAGGCCAGCCTCTCTTTGAAAGATATAAAACTATAAACAGGGTCAAGCGCAGAGAAGTGCAATGTATTTATTTTGTTATGCCCTGAAATACAGATGGGATTGATTTCTGTTTCACCTCAAATATTTTAGCAGTGCTAATGTAAAACATGAAATCATTCAATCATATCCTAAGAGACTTAAGAAAGATCATGACTTGCAGGAAGGAGTTAATCCACTGTAATAATAACTGTAGGATCAGAATTACACACATCAATTTAAGACTCCACATTTACCATTAGCAAGGAGGAAAATTTCATATTAAAATACCCGTTCTTTTAATTACTGTAGTGGTTTGGTCCTTGGACAATCACCAAGGATCAAGTGGTCCTTACATATTCTTCTGACTCACTGTTAAATTTTACCAGCTAATATAATTCCTTCACACATATAATGGGATAGCCCTGAAGTAGAGTATTGCCAGTACTTTGTAACAAGTTTGCAAGAACTCAGGACTGAGGCTTGTCATGTCTGTCTTGTTGGGTTTCTTAACCTGCCTGTAGCTTTGTTTCACTTGTTTTAGCTCTGATAACAATTTTTTTCTCACAGACCAGGTGTTTGTAGCTAATTTGGTTTACTTTTGTTTTTCTTTCTCTGTTACAGCCATTGTTATATATAGGTAGCAGTAACAAGCAGTTACTCTATGCAGAATGAGATATTTATGATTCTGCAGTGGAATTCCCTTGCTCAGTTTACATCCTTTCCAGGTGATTATTTCATAATGTCTGGATCCTTGGGATTCTTAGTTAACAGCAACATCTGCTATAGAAGCACTTTAAAAGCCTTGTTTTTCTGAATATAAAATCTCTATCTCAAGCATGTAGAGGGGGAAGAATTTTTTTTATTGTTGAAAAAAGCATATTTTAATTATAATCATATATTCTGTCTATAATCCTGAAACAAAGGATCCAATTCAGAATCCTGAATGCTTGCACAGAGGCTCTACTAAATTCCTTAGAGAACATTTACATGAGAGCATGGTTTTCCATTAAATTAATGTTGATCATGTTCACAGTGTGGAATTAAGTGGATAATTCTTTCCCATGCTTGTACAACTCCCATCTATACAGAGCAATTTGACAACTGTATTCAAAGAATGAAAGCAATTAATACATATAACCAGTATGAGATCAAATCAAGGTTCAGCTGTGGGCAGTTCATTCAGTTTCCCAATCTGTATTGTTTCAAAGTAGGAGGATGTATGGAAGTGCATTCTGCTCTGAGCTCTTGTCTTAATACCATCATCAGCGAAATACCAGTGACCATCTTGTAATCACTACACTTCTAAAGGTTCAGTTCATATGTTCGATACAAGAACTCTCTCTTAAGCTTCATTTGTGCTCTGAGGCATTTCCCAGGACTACATTTAAGCAGATCACTTCTACTTGACCCAAGGGGTCTGCATGCTGACATAGAAACAAAGTGTATGTATAGATAGCTATACATGCTTTTGTGAGAAGAATCATTGATTAAAACTGATTGATAAATTAAGATTTGCTAGTTTTTTTTGACCCAGCCTCACACCCTTCAAGTATCAATGATTTCACCATTTCTACAAGATAAGTGGAAAAGCATTTGCTGTCATTGGTTTCATGCTATGATTTCATTGACTGTGAGAAAGGTAAATACCTATGTACATATGTATATAAAGAAAATCAGGAACATTAAAAATGGTTTAATGTGCAGTAAATAAAGAACTAAAATTATGAAAATACACTTAAGATGTTACTGCTATGGTCTTGCAGAAACAATAATGAAAGTAATGGTTGGGCCCGATTGTCTTACAGGTCTTTTTCAATGTAAATGATTTCTATGATTCTATGAAAGGCTGTCCCACAACTAACAAAAGCAACACACAGAGTGCTGGAAAAGAACTGCATTTTTATGCTAGAGCCATCAGCAAGCCCTGTAATACCAGTAAGAGTGAGCTGGGGGACCATGGCATAGAAGAAAACGATGCACTTTTCACCCTGCATTACCATACTCAAAATTTAGCTTAAAAAATTCATACTGACAGCGCCTCCACTGTAAGCACAGACAGAAGTATGTTTTTCCTGCAAGACTTCAAAAAAAAAAAAAAATCTCTGGTTACAAAACTGGGCACAGAAACGGACAGATTTACTTCTGTGTGTCAGGATATGTTGTGCTGCCATCAGTTACTGTCATAAGGTAATGGGTCTAGTTACACATGAGATTAAATACTGACCACAACATATAGCACATGCAATCTATAATGAGGGTTTCTTATGTTGTTTGGGTTTTGGGAAAAGCCTATTAAATCTTGTGTATGTATTTCCATCCATGCGTCATAGACAATAAATCACTCAAACACAGCACCATAACGGGAAAAATTTAACTCACCTGGGATTTTTATGTGTAGTGAACAGACAGGTTTTTTTGTTCTTATATATCACCAAAGTAGAAGAAAAAGTGAGTACTTTTTAATGTATGGAATGAATACATGGAGTTTTATACTAACTAAAGAATGCTGGAAATTATGTTTTTCTAAAGTGATGGGACCAAAACAACTCAAAAATTAGGGAGAGGAATGGGATTATGATTTGGAAAAGCAATAAACATTCAAACACCCAAAATGCTTTTCAAAGGAAGACACCTCCAATTTATAAAGAATTTAGAGCTAAAATTCAGTTATGCTCATTTTGAGAAGAATAAACATAGTGGGAAGAGACTGTGTTACCTCAAAATAGATTTCCAAATACATTAGGACATACAGTCTTCATTTTTGTCATGAAGATTCACAGGAATGTTAGCTGTGCTTCTGCAGACCCTCCCTTTATTGGGACTGTTAAATTTTATGTTTAGTTTATCATGAGACAAAACTGACATGGTCAGAAATCACTCAAATTAATGAAATTACATACAGCACTGCCTGCTAGGCCACAAGTAAAATCAGCCTACGGGCTTGGGAAATACAGTGTGCTACATCAAGATTTCCATTTTATTTCTCTGCAAGAGAAATTGCTTCTTGGCGAAGTGCTGTTTCTTTTCATGTTTAGGTGGATCAGTACAAAGAAGCTCAGTCACATCTCTGAGGCAGTGGAATCAGTGCATAACACAGCACAGGCCACGGAAACAGTGGGTTAAATGCCATCTTTTGGAGGTTCAGGTTAAGTCTGGCAGAGGGTAGTGCCTAAAGGAGCAGTCACAGCCGCTGTGTCCTGTCGCTGTTGTCCCCAGGGACAGCGATAATCACCGCACGGAATTCCAGGAAAATGGGATTATTTAATTAATTATCACCTCGTTTATATAACTTGGTTTGCAACAGAGAAATGACATTTTTGGCTGCTTGACCATACACCTCCCAGAGTGATTGGCTGAATGTTACGATGCCTATTTCAAAATATTTTCTTCAGTAAACCAAAACAAGGCCGTGCAGGTGCAAGATAGAGAGTTAGTTTACAAAACCATCTTTCACTGTTTCTCAGCTAAAGCATGAGAAAGAAAAACTTCACAAAATGCTTCAGCAGCTGGAAAATTCCTCTGCTCCTGCCTTTTAGCATCCACAGTGTCCTTCAGATTCTTCTCCGTGTTCCCACGTGCCAGGGCTGGCATTCATGCAGCTACACCTCTTCAGGAATCACAGTCCTCTTCTCCAATCTTCTTCAAGAACCACATTCATCCTGAACAGCTTCCCCCTCCTTAGCTTTCACTTTACACCATTTTAATCAGTTTACTCTGAAGCTGCATGGATATTAACTCTAGCATAAAGGCAGGAGTAGAGATGACCTTTTCAGCAGCAGCACAAACATATGCCAGATTAAACTGACTGTGGAATTTAAGTCAATTCTTTTGACATTTTACAATTATTTGTAATGGCTTAATAAATATATAATTCTCAATCCAAAAAGACTGTAACTGGGCCTGTCCTAGGGTAGGAAGGATAACTCTGCTAAATAAAATTCCAAGTTATATGTGTCTTGAAAATAAAGATTCATATTAATTTCAAAAAAAACTTACATTGGATTTCGTAAAAAGCCCCATCCTAGTTATAGAGTCTGTTACCAGAAGATTTATAAAGCAGTCTTTTTCTGCACATTTAGCACATGGGACAAATACAGGGCATATGTGTACCTGTTACTGCCCATGTTACTGCCTTTCTTTTTCCACATCCTTCTGATTGCTTATATTGTACGTATTACAGGGTATTTGTAAAGTAACAAAACCAAACACTATCAATGCTATATTAGGACAATAAATGGGAACCTGCCAGATCAAGACAAACCTTGGCAACTAGATCCAAGTCAGCCTGGTAAATCCTACTAAACTGAAAGAGAAAATACTAGGGAGATGCAGTCAATGGAAGGAGAGAATCATATTAAACACATCTCAATTCTACAGTTACTTTTGTATGGTACCAACAGAGCTCCATAATAAATAGTCAGCCATCAGACCATAAACTCTTCCACAGCTTGCTGAGTGCTACTTCTTTAGAACAGATGCAGTTTATGCCCTTATTTTGAATTTGTAGAAAGTCCCACAGTGGCCTGTGGGCAGTGTAATACAGCCCCTCCACAGGCAGGGTCATGAGCTAACTTGGAATTTCCTTTAACTGAAGGTGAATTATACACATAGGAAAATAAAGAGCAAACATCCAGCTGCCCTGAGAAGAACAGCATTATATGCACAGGTCAGCAGTCCCTGCTACCTCCAGGTAGCAGAGGCAAAGCAAGGCTTGGAGAAAAGGTCTTTTTCAAACTCACCCCAAACACACGGGAGTACCAAGGGCCTCAAACCACCTGAGTGAAAAATTAATCCTTTTCCAAAACATTTAAGCAACTACATCAAGACAAAAGTAGTTAACAGCATTTAAGGAGGCAAGAACCAAGAAAAAACAGCCAACAACAGCAGAAGTCCAAACATTTAGTGGTTTTGGAGAAAAAAAATTGCAGTCTCCACCACTAAATTGCAGTAATACATAACAGCTCCCTGGGGCTGCAGGTAGTTGGCTCTTCCAGGCTTAAAGACCTAGCAAATATAACTAAAAAGAGAGATGGAAAAGAAAGAGCCAGTGGTAATCCATCAAAGGAAAGTGAGTCCTTTTTTATAAGCGCTGTAATACCTGCTTGTGGAGAGAGTTTGGTGTACTGTTAACATGACAAACTACCAAACTGTTTGCTTTAACTTGGGTTGTGCTTGTCCACTGTCTTACAGGAGACATAGTTTGAGTTGCATCAAGTTCATCAAAGCAGCTTTGAAAATCTGTTTCAGATGTCTTCATATAATTTAAAATAATATTGCACACATACTTACATAGTTTGGACCAGATGTACTAGTTTGGACTGAGCTGCACCCCTTCTGTTCATGTAAATATACAGATATTAACTTTAAATTTGGTTAACAGTGGTTTTACGGAAAACAGAGATGTGTGTTTATTACTCACCTGAGAGTCCATTCAGGTTTTACAAAAGGATTTCATAAATGACCCAAAGTCCTAGAATTCTATCGCTGAAGTGCTGACATCACCTGTCAAAAGGTGATCTATCTCTGTCCGCTTTACAGGTTTACCTCTCTTGGCCTTTCTTGCTAGAATGCTCAAGGGAAGTATGTGACCAGGACTTTGCTTTTAGGTGCTCTCATGAAAAAGCGTATTTGTATCAAAGTACATTAAGGAAATGTTGTTGGTTTTTTTTTCCTGCAGGCATTTATAGTTACTATTATCAGTAATCTAATTCAATTGAGCTCAATCAGTGCATTCACATTTTTAAAGGTTGTATCTTTGCAGAATTCAGTCTTATATAATAAAAAAACCTCTCTTGAAGTAAATTATCAAAATAAAGGTTTAAACAGGTTTAAAACTTGGTATTTATGGAGTATACTAAAAAAGTCCTTAACTTTCAAGGAACTTTAGGCTTCTGTCCTGTAACAGTTTTGCAGGGGGCTCTAATAGAATTCAAAGCATTATTTCAGAACACTGCTCTAAAAAACCAATAAAAGGGTTCCTCTTCAAGTCTGGTTCTCAGTGTTATATGAAAAGACAATGCAAACAACTGGTGGCAGGAGTGTATATGAGCTGCAATGGTGGGAGTGTTAGCATATACCCCAGCCATCCATTTCTTTTCTTTAGAGCACTATACATCCCAATAATTTTCAGATAATGTAGATCTTTATTAAAAATGTTCGGCAGTTTTGTTTTGCTTTTCTAAACAGGTAAACACATAAGTGATTAAACATTTACATTTTAAGGAGGTAGATCTACTAGGTGCAGGTTCTATTTGAGCAGTTGCATTCACTTAATGAGCCTGTTCTAAGATTTCTTCCCTTGTTAGAAAAACCATTATGTACTTAAATAGTTTATAGCTATGACAAGTTACAAGGCCTATCAGGTTTTAAGAACTTTACAGAGGTTGGAAATGCTGCATCCTTTACGTTACTTAGTCAATGCAACAATTTTTTTCCCCCCTATTTTTCCATGGTTAAGAACAGAGATGCTTTTTATTTACATGAGCTGACCATATTATTATCTTTTCCATAGCTTTGGAAAGCATTCTCTTCTATTTGCATGTCGCATTGTGTGTCTGTCTCATTATCTCAGTGGCACACAAATGACCAAACATTGTAAATGCTGCACTCTGTAGAACAGCACAATGACTGCAACTGCTTTGAAAATCTTTCTTTGTTGCCACAGTATGGGATCATTTTGATTTCACTAGGGAGAAACATATTTTAAAATGGACTATTAGAAATCTTGTAAAAAAGGAAAAGTACCTATTTAGTGAAGCCAATGAAAACACTCTTACTGATTTAATTAAAATTGAAGTGGACCCTCTTTACTCATTATCACTTGGTAGTAGACCCTGTTGTTTGTATTAAATACTACTGCAAACCCCAAGTACTTTTATTGGGATGTCTATAGGACTATTTGTGTTGTGCAATAATCTATTCCACATTAATAAAGGCATCAGAACTACCTTGATCATTTGATCAAAGGCTGAGTATACTTGGGGACATTCACAGAAGTTCTGGAACAAAGAATTTTTCATATTATTTTGAACCCAGTGACTGAACTTTAGGACTTCTTAGAACTTTGCAAACACTAATTACCAAAATGCCTTTTCATCCTCCCTCAAAAAAACTTTTTACTTCTATAAAGTGATTAAAAGTATGCCATTCTTAATAACTTAGACAAAAACCAAACAGAGTTGGGAGTTTGGTACTTCTTTTGTAATCTGTGCAAGTTACAGAAAGTAAGTACCTATAGGCTGTTTGCATTAGCCTGAAATATAGAGTCATGCCACTGTAGCAGAGCTGTCTATGGTAATCCACTGTCCTCCTGGTCATTCTCTTTCTGTCAGCAGAGGCCTCATGGACTGCTCAATGAAGATCTTACAACAATGGTGTTCATCCTACAGCGCTAAAACCAGCAGCTGTGCATCTTAGTGGTTGTTGTATGTGCAACACTTTAAAGGAAGAACCTTTCCTAGTTCAACTGATCATTACATTGGGGACAAGTAGTTGATTCAACGTTTTACTAGAAATTTCTGAGAGCTGTGGAGTGAAGCCTCTTATTTCTAGCTATGCCACATCATCCCTACCTCCCAGTACCAACCGATAACTCAGTGGATTTTGCATGTCCCCCTTAAATACTGTGATACAGTGGGGCAAGAAGCCTATGTTTAACTGATAAAAGTCTACTTGTCATCTACCTTTAGAATTCTGCCCCTTTTTTCCCTCTACAAATAAAAGTTTTCAGGTTTTTTTAAAATCAGACTCAAACAGCACAATGAAAATCTGAGACAGATATAAAAATTTGAGGCTTCTTTGTAAAAAAATGAGGATGTTACCAAACCACATAGAACAATTCTGGAGCAGAGGATAGGTTAGTATACCACAAGTTGTATTATCTTTGCTGATGATAATAAACAAGATAATAAGCAATATCCAGAGAATACAACAAGTGGAAGAATATGTGTGTGCACGTGCATGTGAATGTTTGTGTGTGTTTATATATACATGTTTTATATCTACGTATCTCCTGATGTGTCATTAAAGATACCTCGAGTGTTTGACTTCCTTATTTCGTTCTTCTTTTCTTGATGGTTCTTATGTCTAAACCAATGTATTCACTATTCTACTTTCTGGCTGAAACCAATTGTTCTGATTTTTTTAATAGGCAGTATTTTTAACACAAATACTTTGATCAGTTTCACATTCCATGGGCAGGTTTCCAAAACAGTTGTTCCTGGAAATCAACCAGAGCTATAATTAATATATGAGAAACGCCCCAGGATACTCTCTTATTTTTCTGCATTGCAAACAAAGTGTTTGATGCTTTTTTTTAAATATTCATGTATCTGGGATCAGAATAGAATGTGGGAATAAGAGGAGAGGCTGCAGCAACTAATTTTGGGTTAGAAAATTTTAATTTATTAGAAAATTTAATTTAAAAGAAACCTAAACCTAAAAGGGAAAGGAATTTGTAAAGTTTAGGGGTTGAATATTCTGAAGGAAAAAAAAGTGGTATCCCTTCACTTTATTATTTGGTTAACCCTTCTATGTCATTTACTGAGAAAATGTGCTGCTATGTGGCCATGAGATATTTCTCACACTACGTAAAATTTACAATTATAATTTTTTTAATTACTATTTACAGACAGAAATCAAACAAAATAGTAAAATATTGAAAAACATTTTTTTCTGGAAAGATCCAATTATGTTTGTTCTTTCCCAAGTGTAGTGGGTTGACCCTGGCTGGACAGAAGCCATCCCTGTAGCCCCCCTGCAACAAAAGCTTGGCCATGCAAACCTGATACACCAAGAATGACTACAAGAGATCAGCGACAGCATTTTCACAATCCAGTGACAAATCTCTGGTACTAAAGCTTAGCTGATATTTTAGGGGAAGATTCAGAAATCCTTCAGTAATCAGTTACAGAGAAACATGCTTTAAGGTTACAATATTTCTATCTTTGAAGGTATTTCTCAAAAACATCTTCAAAATTAAAAGAATAAAATTCCAAATCTGATTCTGAGGCATATTCTTTTGTCAATTTAAATGTCCATTTAAAAAGAGAATAACATCACCAATGACTTTGCTTACTATTCTACTGAGCTTCTGATCTCAGTTATCTTTTGAGAATGAGTTGGACAAGCAATGATATTTTCAGACCCTTAGTTCACCTGTAATACAATTCGTACCTTTTTATGGTTACTGGAACGTGAAAATGAGTTCTTAGGAAATCCACACCTCTGGTAAGGTCTTTTGATATCACAGACAGGAAGAAACAGAGACTCAGTAAGTAAGAATTCTTCCATAAATTTCATCTTACCTGCCCATGCATGCCACTCCTGTTCACATGGGATTTCAGGATGCAGGTAAATACCTGTGTATGTATCTATATGACTGTAGCTATATCTTTATCTATTTACCCATATCTGTATCTTTTTATATATATACACACACCCCTCTTTTTTACGTTGAGGGTTGTCAAACACTGTAACAGATTACCTGAAATGAATGTGGAGTCTCTGTGGAGATATTTATAATGTAACTGGACATGGTCCTGCTGACCCTGCTCGAGCAGCTGACTTGACTGATTTCCAAAGATCCCTTCAACTTAAACTCTTCTTTGATTGTCTGTGATATATGTTAATGCATAGCTCCTATGAATCAACTTGCTGAATTACTCGATCTTGATGTCCTAATTTTGCTTCACAGAACAGTTTACTGAATGCCTCACACCTTATAGTTCTCCCTGCTCATTTCTGAACACTCTTTATTTCTTTATCCTTTTCTGGATTGAGTTGGAGAAGAGTGTTCCATTGATTTCCAATGGGATACTTGTGTGCTTAATATCCTATTCATTATCCATCTTACCAAGTTTGCTTTCTTTAATTGCTGCTGTGAAGTGCAGAGTTCTCTTCAGTTTGAGCTGTCTGCAATGATAATTAATATTTATTCTTTCTATGAATCTTTACATGTAGATACCTTAAAGCAATTTACATGGAAATATGTCTTAAACAGCAGCTTTTCCAATTTGAAGGTTTCAAACTAGAAGGAAAAAGAGATGAAATGATTTTTCATCTTGTTTGTGGCATATCTCTAGAGCATGTCGGGATCTTTTATTTTAAATTAAATATTTGATTTTGTTCATTTCTGCCTCCATCAAAGAGAAGGAAAATCTTAGAAACATATGGTTAAAGTATGACTTCATTTATATAATATTTTATCCATTTATACCATATTTTATCCTGATGTTCTTGTCCTCAAACATGCAGAAATTCATGCATCTCAGTTAGTTTCAGAAAGTCTAGACCTGTCTGATTTGATTGTCTACTTATCAGGCCAGGACAGGAGACACTCTGGTAAACAAAACTTTGATGCCAAGCAAAGCCATCATTACATAAATGAAAAATTCTTCTTGATGCCTCAAAGAGGGCACTCTTAACATCACCAAAAGTGCCAACAGAAATTTTACATGCTAATTGAGGGCAACATGAACGTACAACACAAAAAAGTCTTTGCAATCAAATTATACAGGAGGTTAGTACCAGATAATGTTCAGCTTTGAGCTCATTTATACTTCTTCCATTTTCACAAAGGTCACATTGTGAATGTGGTAGATGCCTTAGCCTTCTTTGCTGAAGTCATTACCCAGGGCCTATATTGAAGACTAATCACCTCTAAAACTATACCAGGCAGGAAGAATATATTCAAATCGATGCTAAAAAGAGTATAAGCACCCATGTTGGCTCTAATGGTGGAATAATGTAATGTTAAAATATCCCTTATTCTGCAGAAGCCTTGTTGCCTAATGGACTGATTCTGCTCTGATGCCAAGTGCAACAGAGGCCTTAACAACAGCTCTAGGAATGCCTCCTACAAGAGAGAATTGCACTATAAATTTTATAGTCTTCTCTGTGCTACAAAAAAAGCCATATTTCTTTTTCTAAACCGTTTCTAACATCAGTAAATTGGTTTGAATGCCTCCTGCAAAATAATAAATCTTAATCACTTTTATGTGGATTCACTGAAAGGTTGAACTAAAATGTTCAGAATTGACAATCTTAGCTCCTAATCACCAGCTAGTAAGGATGATATGGTTGCTAAAAGTTTACAGAAGTTCAGAGTGATTGAACAATATCATAGAAAATTCCATGGAGGGTTATTAAACAGACAGTTAAGGTGTCTAGCTGAAGAGATCCCTAAGTACAAATTTTTGAAGGCTGCAGATTATTCTCAAGAAGTATCACTGCTTACTTGTCTTGTCCTTTTACTTTATGTATCTTCTATTGACCATGGTCTTGGCTGCTCAGCTCAGCAGATCTTTGGTGTGATCTTTTCTTATATTGGAAGAAAGATATTGACAGTTTTCAAGAATTTATTTGTATTGTCTTTCTTTTCTTCTTCAAACAAAAACATAAAAGCATTTCAATTGGTGGAAATCTCATGATATGTCTATTTCAAATAATGCCAGAGAGAACAGGACCTGAGTTAGTTAAGTTACTAGCACAGAGCCCTCTCTAGTTTAATTAGTCTCTTCTACTGTGAATTGGAGCCATAACATTGATACTACTCATTAGGAATAACTAAATGTTGTTATATTGGTAGAGCTTTTTTGTTTTTAGTAGAATTCTCAGATTAGCCACCTGATATAATTCATAGAAAGAATTTTACTCTTAAAAGAGTATTTAGAGATTTAAGGCCTACGTCTGTACCTAGCAGGTTAGTTGAAATGATGGTTACCAAGGGTAAAAACTAAAGTGTCTAGGATATCATGAAGTAAAATTAAAAACAGCATGGTTTCTGCAAAGGAAAATCTAATTTCTTAGTTTTTTATTTAAGTTCTTTGAATACATCCGTAAAATGATAGATGAAGAAAAAATAGTTCACATAATTTAGTAAAACTACTTCAGAGCATCTGACATGTTCCTGAATAAGATTCTATAAAATAAACAGACCATAAGGACCAGCTATATCCTGCAGGGCATCAAGCACTGCATTGCTACCTGGTTGAGGGGCATGATTGTCCCACTCTACGTGCACTGGCCCAGCCTCACCTCAAGTGTTGTGTGCAGTTTTGGGCGCCTCAGTATAAAAAGGACATCAAGTTACTGTAATGTGTTCACAGCAGGACAACCAAGATGATGAAAGGCCTCAAGGGCAAGACTTCCAAAGAACTGCTGAGGTCACTTGGTTTGTTCAATTTGAAGAAGAGGACGCTGAGGGTGGCCTCATTGCAGTCCACAGCTTCCTCAAAGGGGGCAGTGGCAGGGCAGGCACTGATCTCCTCTCTCTGGTGACCAGTGATAGGACCCAAAAAACCAAAATGAAGCTCAGGGGCAGTTCATATGTGACATTGGGAAAAGGTTCTTTTTCTCTGAGAGGGTGGTCAGCCACTGGAACAGGCTCGCCAGGGAAGTGGTAATGGCACCAGGTCTGTCGGAGTTCAAGAAGCATCTGGGTGATGCTCACAGTCATACTTTTTAGTTTTAGGACAATTCAGCAAGGAGCAGGGAGTTGATGATCTTTATGGGTCCCCTCCAGCTTGAGATATTCTGTGATTCTATGAAATAAAATAATCTCAAAAGGAATGGCAACATATTCATGAAGAAAAGGCCAAAGAGCACAATGAAATGACCGACTAAACCCAAACCAAAGCAACCAACTGAACACAACAAAGATTTTACTGCACTCAAACATTTATTGTTTAATGTTGATCAATAGCTTTAAAAGAACTGTAGAACAGGACTGGCTCTACTTACTGAAGTCCACAGATACTACTAAGGCATTTAAGCCCGGAAAGGTCACAGAAGTTGAAAGAAACTTTGGACATGCTTAATTTAAGTAGTTTACTCATCAACATAATAAATATTGATTTCATGTTGAAAAGGAAATTCCACATTTTTCCAGCATCTCAGAGGGCTCTAAATTTGTGGAAGCAACTCCTACACCAGACCTGAAAATTGCTGTAGATTCCTTGATGCAGCTGTAGCTAACAATAAGTTATGTTACATGAAGAATAATAGGGTAATTAATGTTGCCATATGATGAGTTTCTGTAATTAATGATATTACCTGATTTGGAGTACACAGTGCTAATCACTTATCCCAAAAGGGCAGAACTTGGTTAGTTCTTAGGTTATTAGAAAGTATGAAAAGTGGACTGGAAGTGTTTGCATATAAGAAGAAACTGAGTTGTTAGGACTGACCACTGAAGAAACAGTGACATGGTAACAGAGACATGATAAAAGTAGATTATGTAAGAAAATAATCAGAAATTAGAAATTCTGTTATTTGTCTCATAATGTAAATGCAAAGAAACATGTGATGACATGAAAAAGTTTTTTATTAAAAACTGATTCAAGAAAATTTCCATTCATTAACTGTAAACTCTGGTGCTTATTTTCACATGAAATTGCCAAAATCAAAAGTACAGGAAGAATTTTTAAAAAATTAAACAAAAAATCAATTCACTTAATGTTTGTCAACAACAAATTAGGCAAATTATCATCATGGTTGCTAGATATAGGAGAATGATGGATTCATTGAACTTGGAAGTCTCTTTTGCCTTATTTTCCTAACTTGCTCTTACCAACAGCCTGGACTACAAGGCCTTAATATTTACAGCACATATCACCTTCAAACACACAGTAGGTGTAGCATTACCTTTAACCACCTGAGGGGGATATGCCCCACTTTATGAAAGGAATGAACTAGGTTACTCCAGACAATAGATTCTGGTTCCAAATTTTGCCCCATTCATCCCAGAAAGCACTAAGGCTACATAAGACCTAGATATTCTACTCTGGAAAGCATAATTTTGCAAAAACTACCTATTATTTTACTTTTCTATTTACTTTCCTATTAATTTGCAACCTTCTTTCAAATATATAAATTAACATTCTCATTTGTTTTATAAGGTAGTGATGTAAAATCTTGCTCATTAGCAAACGGACAATTTAGTGCATAAAGGTACTGCATGAGTTGAGACTAACCGGTCACCCCAAGGCTTTCAACCAAGTTGGACTGCAAGATGAAGTGGGTTTTGCTGTAATATGCCTTGAACCAGTGTTTTCATAAAGAAAAGTCACTGAGGATGGGAACTCCTTTTCTCTGTTTACGGTAGTAAATACGTCACACCCAAAACCATTCCTTGCCTGTGAGGTTAATTGGCATGGTGCAGCTGATAACTCACCCAGAGGGCTATTCAACTCATTATTTCCTGGAGTAACTGGCCTGTGGTAACTCTGCTGATTGTCATTGGTCTTGGAACCTGCTTTTTACACATTTTAAGGGTATGTATATTTCTTTATTGTTTGTCCCATTCAAGACACATCTACCTGCCTGTGAGGTTTAGAAGGTTGCTCTTTGAGAACCCTGCTCACTGTCACTTCCAACACACCTCAGAGCACCTCTGAATTCCTACTGTTCCCAGACATTCACTGGGGCCTTTGAAACGGCTGCTCTATCGATAACTGTGAACACCATGATCCACTAGTTCATGCTCGTGCCAGCTCCAAAAGGACATCTTCCAAAGCATGGAGTCACTTGTCTTCTTCAAACAAACAGCTAAGGAAATATTAAACTTTGACCAAACTGTATCATTGTAAACTTCACAATGGAAAAACTACTTTCAATAAATTAATTACAAAATAAACAACAAGCCAGCTTAATGTTATCATGGCAAGTTTTCATTTCAAATATTTACTATGCTCATTTTAAGTAATTCAGAAGGAGGTTACGTGATGAAAAGTGCTGGAAGTTATGGGGGTTTTTTCAATACTAAGACTAACTGCCTAATTTACTCTGTAGCTGAATATTAATCTTAACAGTGGAAAAACTTCACCAGTTATAACATTATTTTTGAAAGCTTTACTGAGCTGCATATTATCTACTGATTGCCATTGGCAACTCAACTCGCTAAATAAGCAGAACGGGAATGAATGATTTTTTTTAATATCATAAGACAAAACATAAACAAAGAAATAAACTAAAAAGGGATTTATATTGCACTTGAGAGATCTGACCAATGAATGAGAAGGAAGAATTGAAGTATTTGTACTAATCAGGGAGGAATTGGACTTAACTAACTCACATAGAGCATTTGCAATTTTCAGTGAGCGACTTTCAAGTCTGTAGTACAATTGACTGCATCTTACTGGATTTTGTGCTTAAAATGTTTTACTAACAGGCCACTGAGGTGTGAAAGTACAATAAGTTCTTGCCGTGGGAGGAAAGGTGCATTTCTTAGGAGTACAGCAGAACTAAAAATAGACTGCTCTTTCTCCCACATGAAATATGCTACTCCATACAACAGGACTGAATTTATTTCTAGGTACCAAGGTCCTATCAATGTTCCTTCATATCAGCTGTGTCAAGCCTTTATCACAAATATAGTTTATAAAAGAAACTAAAAAAAGTTTTCCTTCTCACTGTCAGATACACTTTAAGGGATAGTTCTGTGTAAGATTTAATACACAATCAAAAATAAATAAGAAAGTAATCAACAACTATAGCTTTCATATATTTCTTCTTTCCAGTTTCCATCTCGTTTTGAGGACTGATCATCTTCTGAGGTATGGCTTCATAATTATGATTATAAATTCTTTCCTTCTTTTTGTTTCTATACAATTGCTTTTCAGGCTCTATTCAATTTTAGGCTAATAGTACTGTGCCTAAGGAATCCCCATGACAAATAATTTGCCTTCGTTTAGGTCAGTGAAAGATTTCATGGATTGTTGACAAATACGTGATGCTGGATTGCACATCATTTCAGCGTTTTCTATTTTCAGTGAGGAAAGCAATATAGAAGTTCACATCGAATTATGAAAACTGGCAAAATCTGAAGCTTTATATTTTATGTTCCATATTTCAAATGTTATTGTGAATAGGAGATATTTGGATCTGTTTAAGCAATAGAAATAAGTGGGCTTATACATATTTTTCAATCATGAGATTCTGTGCACATGGAATTTTTTCCATCTATTCGTACCAGCAGCAGGTCATCTGGTTCAATGAACTGATTTTCAAAAGCAAAGTACATTTTCCTGAATAAATAATGTTTCCGTGACTTCAGATAAGTGACACATTGGAAACTAACACAATTTTTTGTTGTCTCAGTTAGAGCTCAGAGAACTTTTGGGAAGCCTAGTTGGAGAACAAAGCTGTCTGAGTGGCTTTAGCTGGTTTTCTGAAACTAGTAGTAAAAATTATATTAAGAAGCCACCATTAACCTTCCTTCAATTGCTTCTAACATCATCACAGTATACTTGCTTAATTTTAAATTTTCAAATATGGTGTTTATCTGTTGTTCTCAAGCCCAACAAAGTTTGATAAAAACCTGCTGTTTTTCCTAAACTGAGTTACTTGGTAGTGAGAAAATGTGTTTCTGGCAATTTTAGGAATATCACTCTTTTTTTTTGTTTGTTTGTTTGTTTGTTTGAATAATTCCTCAGTTTCACAATACTGTTTGTGCTTCAACTCCTCGCTGACTTGCAGATACTATATGTACAACGTCACACGATTTAAATATTGAGGCTACATTTATCTTAAATTTCCAGCACTAATTTATAGTGGAGCCACCAGGTAGACAGTCCAAAGTCCGAAACACAGGAAGCCCAGTGATTGGTCAGGATCTGCAGGCAACCCCACAGAAGCTCTCCTAGTTTTAGTGAAAACACAAACAAAAGAATATTCTCATTGGTGAATACACAGAAGAATCTGAACAGCACTGTGAATTTTCCGGCAAAACCTAAAATTGTGTCAGGATACAAACATAAACTCTAAAGACTGCATCTCCCTGTGTTCCCTTGTAATACCCAAAGCACACCCAGCCTCAAGCAGCAGAATTCATCCACTTTCTCTGAGCTTTCGAGCTTTCTTCACCAACATCCCATTGAGACTGGGAAACAAAGACTTCATGAGTGGGAGACTTCTTTTTCACTGTTTGAAAAAGAAAGTCCTCTAAAAGCCCTTTTAATGCATCTTAGGACCCGTTGCAGGGCAAGTACCATGCTCTTGTGTGCACAGTCTGGGTAGATGCACAGTGGCACAGGAGCACCCTGCTAGCTGCGTTGGGTTGATGCTTGCTCCTGCTACCTGCAGATTGAACAATTCCTGCATCGTGTCTGCAATGTAGATGCATCAACAAGAGGGAAATACAAACCATTAATCATATATAAATAGTCAGGAATCCATATCCACAGCTCTGATATTACCAGTCGTCCTGATCTATGTGAATGAGGAACAAAATTGAAGACACCCCTTTCAAATTGTGCATGCTGCTTTTCCAGCCTACCTCAAAAGTAGTGTGATCACATGGCCAGAAGAAGTTTCTATAACCTGTCAGTCAGAACATTAGAAGTGAGAGGAGAGAGCACAGCAATAGCAAGGGCTGGATGAGCAGAGAAACATATGTTTTCTATTGCCAGGAACTCAGTTTTTATACTGTACAGTCTTTGTTGTGTCAACAGTCTCATTTCTTCAAGGTCCCTTGTGCTCAAATGAAGCCACTGACCATTTACTGCCCTTTTCCTCTGGTTTCTGCTGAAAGTAAAAATATCCCCAAACTATCAAGTGTAATGACATTTGAGTTAGATTTGCAGAACACGTTATTTTATGCTCTGTTCATGTCTTAAACACCTTTATCAAAACACATGCAATCCTTTTCTGTTCAACTCCTATGAATGAAAACATTCAGTTCAAGTTTATGAACCTGAAGTGCCTGAAACCAGTGATACTGTAACAGAGCTGGAGTTTGCTGGTAGTACATAATATAAATAATGACAAAATCACAATAATACAATATTAACATAACTATATTTTAAAATTATTTCTTTTGAAGGTTACAGGAGAATACAAAGCAGCAGAACAATATCTTGCCTGGAAAGAGCTCATGTAGCAAACTCTATATGTCATCAACTCACTAAATTTCTCATTGATCTCCTTTGGTCTAGGTCTCCTGCAAATGAGCTTCATTAATTTAGATCCATCAAAAATAGGTTCTGTGCATCCCTCCTTTCCTTTGGTTTCATCTTACAGCCACGAGTTTCAGATTACATGACTAATTCTTTCACTGAATTGAAAGTTCCTTTTTCACTTGTTGTAACTTCCAGAAGATGGATTTCACATATTATTTTAGTTGACATTAAAGAAAATAGGCATTGATTTTTTTAAGTATTCACATTTTTTTCCCTAGCTGACACTTTGTAAGATTTGCATGCATATATGCCAGACCAAGTGAAAAATGAAAATGGATCTCAAAGTTTAAGTTTTTTTGCTTATTTTGACCTTAGTTGGAAGAGCACTGTGAAAATGTATAATTTTGTTTTAGCAGAGGCTATTTATGATTTTGTTTCAGCAGACAGTGTAGTTTTCTCTTGTCTAGGTGATGCTCTGAGACCTATGGAAATGTACTGTTTTAGAACAAGAACTTCTACAGAACACAGGCATAAAGAAAGCCTAAATCTGTCTCAATACTGCAAAATGAGAACCATCTAAGGAGAGGTAAATAAATAAATTATATTCAAAATTGCAAACTACCAACAATAATGAGAAAAAAAATCATTTATGCACCAAGTCAGTTAATAGATTTACATAAAGCAAGTGATCAAATATCTTCTTTACATGTTTGTGATGATGGTGATTCAGCTGAGCCACAGCCATTTCATGATGTGGTGGCCTTTAAGTGCTCTGCTACAGACTAAATTGTAGGTAAAATGATGTGTGTTTATTTATATTTATGCAAAAGTGCTACAGGTTATACACAAAGAAGGTAAGCTATGCCAGCCACAAGCCATCATCATACTCTATTGGTATACTCAGTGGGACTATTTTTCTACTACTTTTAGTATTTTAGATCATATTTATGTCCTTATAGTCAAAACTTCTCTTATTAGCAGCACTTTTCTTGTTCTAATATTATTTTTTAATACTTGGTAACTACTGAGAGGAAGAAATTATTGCCATTTTTAGTCATCAGATAGTCTGACAGACAGCAACCATTAGGGTCAAAATCTATATTCAAGTATGCTGCTGCTGCTGCTGAGAGCAGAACTTGACCTTTTCAAAGTATATGTCTGTGGTTTTCTTTTTCTGGTCTTAGTTTAAGAGTGAGAGAGGAGGACAGGAGCATACTCAACACTTGTCAAGAAGCTGCTGTGGTTTTGGATATGCAGAGGAAGTATCAGATTTGAGAATAATAACATTACATTTGAATTACGAAATAGCTTGACTGGACTGCATGCAATACAACAAAGGTCAATGGAAGGATAGAGAATTCTGCTTATAAACATCAGGATGAATCCAAAAGACAGACAGAATAGGTGGATTCATGCAAAAAGGCGATATATTAAACAGAACAAATACAGCTGGTTGTCTATCTCACCTACTTACAAACAGGTGGGCTGTTAAATAATAAAGTAATAAACAGTCAACACTGCTTAATGTGTTTACTGCGGTGTTTTTGTTTGCTTCTTCAGGGTTTTGTTTGTTTGGGTTTTTTGTTTGTTTCTTTGGGGTTCTTGTTGGTCTTCACTTTTAATTACCATGGAACTTTAAACCACTTCCTCATAATATGAAAACTTTGTTTAGGTTAATCAGTTTTAGTGAGAACCACATGTTAAATGAGAGGCATATTGTTTCCTTCTCCTAACTTCAAGAAAATCCCATTTAAGTGCCATATTTCTAGATTGAGAAGAATCCAGTTCACTTCTTCAGTTTCCCATTTTGGTTTATTTTTCCATTTTGTTATCTGTACTGAGAAAGGGATTCAAATTTTTATATATCAATACTACAAACTGATGATCTAATTAAAATTCTAATAGATAATATTTTAAGTAATGTCTCTGTACAGTTCTTTAAATACTGTAAATTATAAGAAAATATTATAGAAATCAGCAGCCAAATTTAGGTTTAATGAAAGATAAGAGGAACCTTAAAGGCATGTTTGTGCTTTGGATGTATCTGAAAGGAAAATGTCCAGCTGCTGAATGGTCATCGCAATGTGCCTTCAATGGTATTAAGGCCACAAAATTTCGTAATTTTTCTGCCCCTCTCTCTCACACAGAAGCCATTATTATTTCATATTTTCAGCTTTACATTTGGACTACACTCCATATGGGCTGAACTGAACCCACTTAATGACTTTAACAAAGTTGTTCTACATTACTGATCCCATGAGTGACAGCAGCCTGGGCTTTTGATACAGCAAACATGCTATCTGTAGAAGAACTTCTGGCCCTTAGGTATAAAGTAGCTGTGTTATGCCTTCTATCTATGGAAGGCATTAATAAAAGTGGGACATGTATAATCATTGTACAATTTTTTACAAGCGTGCTTTGCTTGATAAGAAATCCTCTGGAAGAACACACCTGATAACCAAACCTCAAATGAAATCTTGAGCATGTGGAGTGAAGTGTAATCCATTCTAAATTCCCAACGCTGCCCTTCTCCATTATTTTGCAGTTTCTATAACCACACGTCATGGTTTGTGGTCTTTTTCCTCTGCCTCTATGGAGCAGACGTCATAGTGGGACTATTTCACTGGAGTTGAGTTTAAAAATACAGTAACACTTTAGGTCTTGAGATATATTTGATCCAGAATTTTCCAGTTAACCTGTGGGTCACACAAAAAGTCTACAATTTGGATCCCCTGAGAGATGTATTATTGAAGTCGCATATCCTTTCCAGAAATGCTGCAAGGCTTAATTAATTAGCGATTATTAACTGCTCAGGGTCTTCAGATGAAGAGTACAGTTTAATTACCTGGATTTACCATTGTGTTTATTGATGATAACTATGTTTTCCTTCTCTCTTATGGGAGAGAAAACACAACTAATGATTTCAAACTTGAATTTCTGACTATGAAGATGGACACTTTCTTTGCTTCTTTTTAATTTTCTTCTATCTAACTTCAAGTATAAAAATATATTTTTCTTCACTAAGGACATATGAAAGATTTGATTTACAGGACAACCAGGGGATTGGGCCCAGCCAGCATGGAGTTAGGAAAGGCAGGTCCCACTTGACCAACCTTGTCTTCTTTTATGACCAAGTGGCCTGCCGAATGAATGAGGGAAAGGCTGTGGATGTAGTCTTCCTGAATTCCAGCAAAGCCTTTGATACTGTCTCCCAGAGCATTCTCGTGGAGAACATGTGAGTCCACAGGTTGGGCAGGTGTGCTCTTTGCTAGATTAAAAAGTGGCTGGATGGCTGGGCCTGGAGAGTGGTGATGAATGGTAACACATCCAGCTGGCATCTGCTTAATAGTGGGGTTCCTCAAGGCTGGGTACTGGCGTCAGTCTTGTTTAATATCTTTATCCATGATCAAGATGAGGGGATTGAGTGCACCCTCAGTAAGTCCGTGGATGACTCTAAGTTGGGTGGAAGTGTTGAACTGCTGGAGGGTAGGAAGGCTCTGCAGAGAGAGAGATCTGGACAGACTGGATCAATGGGGCTGAGGCCAATTGAATGAAGTTCAACAAGGGCAAGTTCCAGGTCCTCCACTTCAGTCACAATAATCCCATGCAGAACTACAGGCTGGGGAAAGGGTGGCCAGAAAGTGGTGCAGGAGAAGGACCTGGGGGTTCTGGTCAACAGCAGCTGAACATGAGCCAGCGTGTGTCCATGTGGCAAAGAAGGCCAGTGGCATCCCAGCTTGCATCAGGAATAGTGTGACCAGCAGTACCAGGGCAGTGATTGTCCCCGTGTACTTAGCACTGGTGAGGCTGCATGTCCAATCCTACGTTCAGTTTTGTGCCTCTCAGTACAAGAAATACATTGAGCAACAGGATGAGAAGAAAAGGGCTTAAGCTGTGCTAGGAGAGGTTCAGGTTGGACATAAGGAAAAATTTCTTCACTGAAAGGGTGGTTAAGCATTGGAACAAGCCGTCCAGGGAAATGGTAGAATCAAGATGCCCGGAAGTGTTCAAGAAAGACTGGATGTAGCACTTAGTTCTATGGTATAGTTGACATGATGATGTTCAGTCAAAGGTTGGACTTGATGATCGTGCAAGTCTTTTCCACCCTTAATGTTTCTATTATTAGCTCACACACAGTAGCTTTCCTTTAATCATCTGAGCTGTCTATCTACAGTGGCAGTGAATACCCCAAAGTAGGCTGTCAAGAGTACAGCTGTATCAAAACGTGGTAAGATAGCAACCTTTGTGGCTGAACATGTAGAGACATGTCTCCATCACAAGTCTGTAAATTATGACTGCACTCCAACTGAACTGAGATCAGGGGTGCACCAAATAACCAAATGAGTTGGAAGCTGTTTTTTATAACCTAGAGATCATAGTTCACTGTTATCGAAGGAAAGTTAAATTTTGTTTATCACTGTGGTGGGTTGCCCCCTGGTGAATGCCAGGTGTCCACCAAAGCCACTCTATCGCACCATTCCTCAGTTTGGCAGGGAAGAGAAAATATAACAAAAGGCTCATGGGTTAAGGCAAGGGCAGGGAGACGTCACTCATCAGGCACCATCACGAGCAAACAGACTTGACTTGGGAGATTAGTTTAACTTATTACTAATCAAATCAGAGAAGGGTAATGATAAATAAAACTAAATCTTAAAAAGACCTTCCCCCCACCCCTACCTTCTTCCTTGACTCAACTTTACTCACTATTTGCTCTGCCTCCTCCCCCACAACAGCACAAGGGAATGGGGGATGGGGGCTGCAGTTGGTTCATCACAGGTTGTCTCTGACGCTCCTTCCTCCTCAGTGGGAGGACTTCTCACATCCTCCTCTGCTCCAGCGTGGGGTGTCTTCCACAGGATGCAGTCCTTTAGGAACAGGCTGCTCCACTGTGGGTCCCCTGTGGGGTCACAAGTCCTGCCAGCCAACCTGCTCCAGTGTGGGCTACTCCCTGGTCTACAGATCATGCCATGAGTCTGCTCCAGCTGAGGCTTCCCATGGGGTCACAGCCTTCTTCAGGCATCCATTCTCTCCAGTTGGGTTCCTCCATGCTGCAGGTGGATCTCTGCTCCACCATGAACCTCCATGGGCTGCACAGGCACAGCTGCCTCACCACAGTCTTCACTTTGGGCTGCAGAGGAATCTGCTCTGGTGCCTGGGGCACTTTTTTCCCCTCTTTCTTCGCTGACCTTGGTGGCTGCAGAGTTGTTCCTCTCACATGTTCTCACTCCTCTCTCTGGATGCAGCTGCACAGGGCTTTTTCCCCCTTCTTAAATAAATCACCCCAGAGGTGCTACCACCATCACTGATGGGCTTTGCCTGGGCCAGTAGTGGGACCATTTTGGAGCCGTGTGTCGCAGGCTCTATTGGACATGGGGAAAGCTTGTGGCAGCTTCTCTCAGAAGCCACCCCTGCAGCCCCCCACTACCAAAACCCTGCCACAGTGCAAACACAGTGCAATCACAAAAAGAACAAAAGACACAAAATGGTTTTAGATTTTTTTAGAAAAAACTGCCAAAAAACACTTCATGAAAAAAATTTTAGAGATATTGCCATCAACATAATTAAAATGAATCTGAAAACTTTTTAATAGTTACTGTCCTTTTGAAATTCAACACTCTAAATATTGCCCCAAAGAAAAAAAAATTCTTTGAGTCACAAAAAAGGGATTCCTTAGCTGAAAGTAAGTATCCTTGTTAGCTAGTTCATGCTGAACAATATATTTTATTTCTGCTTTGTGATGTATAAGCAGTTTACCAGTTTTTTCCTATGGTACAAACTGATTTGAGAAAACATAGTGAAAGGGATCATATTTGGATGTACCTTTTCTGCCTATAAACGGACCTCAAGCCTTTTTTATAAGGTTTTGATATTTTATTTGCATGAAGTAAAACTTTACATTAGAAGCCCATT
Organism: Corvus hawaiiensis; assembly: GCF_020740725.1. Taxonomy (NCBI): domain Eukaryota; kingdom Metazoa; phylum Chordata; class Aves; order Passeriformes; family Corvidae; genus Corvus; species Corvus hawaiiensis. Next base: position 85,759,612 of record NC_063213.1, on the reverse strand, counting down.
TTTTTCCTAAAGATTTAATGCATGGACTAGCTAACTAACTGCTTCTTGCAGGATTCTGTGGCTAGTAATATTTATATGGCTTCAAAGTGAACGCTCAAGTTCATGAAAAAAATCCACTGAGAACTATTAAATATAAAGATACCACCTTTGGCTCAAATATGAGCTGCAAATTGCTGGAGGCTGGGAGAATATCAGCAAGTAGCCTGCTTAATTTTATACTCTTCCCAAAGTGTGTCTTGTTGGGTGCTGCCAGAGACTGTGAATATTCTACTGGATATAGTTTTTCTTCTGACCTTACAGTTATTCCAGGCAGAGTCCATATAGTTACTTCCCTTGCTGCAGGAGAGAAGAGCATAAGTCTTAGTGCTCAGCATTGTTTTGAAGATCTTTTCCAACAGATTTTGAACACAACTTTGAAGCTACCTGAACTGCCTGTCCCTACCTTAACCTAAGCACAGCTATTCCGAAAATGGCATCTCACCCCTCACTATTTTCTTTGCTTAAAGGGAATATGAGGTCAGCTTAATTTGCTGGGCTCCACCTTGTGTAGTGCTGTGCAAGCAGGTTTTGTGAAGTACTGTGCCATAGCTAGAAGTGGATGTAAAATAATATTTCAATGTTAGTTCCCAGAGAAGATACACTTGAAATCTGGAAGAAGGAAATTTGAAAATCAGTGTGCCATTTAATTGCTTTTATCTCCTCAAATGACTGACCAATGAAAAAGCCGTTTTGTTTTTAATATGGGTTTTGGTGAACCATATCCTGACACAGAAAGAAAGAAAAAAATCACAGGCCTATGATTTTCTCTCCCTCTGGATTTACATTGCTCTGGGACTACTAAGTTTTGTAGCATCCAAATTGTTGAAGTGATTGTATGAAATACAACATTTGAAACCCCCTAAGTAGTTGTAAATCAAAGCTGTCCCATATTTCCAGTACATTTTTTTAAGAAAATCATATGTATATAGTATCTTTCAACCCAAATGATATCATAGAATTTTAAAAACTGGATTTGTTTCCATCAGCATTGAGATCCAGTCATCTCTGAGAAGTTAAGAAGCTGGCAAAACAGCAACTTCAGCTATCACAGGGGCAAACTCACAGACTGGCTAAGACTGTTAAGGCAAATTCCCCTATGAGAGCAACTGCCACATCATTTTCATCTGCTGAGAAGTTTTTTTTCAGTATCTTGGCTCTTTATCTTTCTTTATATCATAAGATTATATCATACAATCTGTATTACTTATCTACACCAGATAAAGTGACTATGTCCTTTCAAGCAAGTGAATTTGCCAAATGTTTTGTGACCTAGTGGCAAAGGACAATCGTGAACAAATGCATGCCCCAGACTTGTGCATGTCCTACTTCTTCCTGCCACTGGATTTTTCTGACATTTCCTATTTGAGGATTTTTCTGTGCACATGCAGAAACTGGAATTCATGTCTCATCCCTTTCACTACTCTCCTCTTTGGGGTAAACAGAGTCAAATGGGACAACACAGAGATCAAAACTGCCCCTTTTAATAACATAAATTAAATGATATAACTATAGGTACAGACCAAGTGATTGCAAAGTTTGCAACAAAGAACAGGGATAGACATGCTAAGCAGTTAATTCATCTTATTCTTTGATGTGAAAAAATGGAGTACTTTTAAAGAATGAATTGTGATTAAAATGAAATGAAACTTGAGTTTACCAGATCGGAATAGTCACGTAAGCACTTCCACTTATTTAGATACCCTCAGTCAGCAGCACTGATTTGTATAAGCTCTACAACAAAAGACATTATATTTGAAACGAGAGTTATCAATATTTTTTAAAAATTCTTTTAAAAGGTGTTGCAGACAGCATGCAGTGATTTTGCCTTGCTAAATCCAGAATTTTTCAAAAGTAATAGCACAAATAATTTTTCATCCATTAAAGTTGGTGTTGAAGAAGAGAATTGCATTGTCTGATACTTGTCATTCAATATTTGTTCTCCTGTTTAAGATATTTCAGTCTCTTTAATAGGAGTGCAAACAAACTATCACATTCAGAGGATCACTCCATGCATAGCAATTAGAGGAAATTCAATATACAGAAAATTCGTAGGAATAGCTTGTATGAAATGTCTAACAAATGCAGTAACAGAAATTTGCGAATTTTCTCCTTGTTTTAACAATTCCTCAGTACTGACAGCTTCAGTAACTTACTCTCCTGCATCCAGCCTTGGGAGCTGGTACTGAGCCCTGCCTGCAAGCTGCTGCTGCAGGCTGCAAGAGGCCGTGTCAGCTTGCCTTCTCCAAAGTCATTTGTAAGACTTCTGTCTCAGCTTCTCCAGCTAAAGCAAAATTTTAACAGAGGAATTACTTTGTTGCTCCTCATCCTGCACAGAGGATGGTACCTCCACGACTATTAAACTTTTAGACCACTGTCTGAAAACTAAGGCTGCTTACTATTACAAAAAATATCTGTTTTCCATTTTATGCAACCTAACATTTATATGCCATATAACATCTCTCCTGTCATGTATTGTAGGGTTCATTCTGTCTTTTAGAATAAATGTAAATAAAATAACTAAGTTCAGATACTTTCCCATTTCAAATGAGCATGGATTTATGCAATATTCGAGTGGAAGGCAACCCTGCCAGTGGCAGGGGAGATGGAATTAGGACCTTTAAGGTCCTTTCCAACCCATACCATTCTGTGATTATACAATATTTTCTGCAGAAAATTTTCATTTTCTGTCAAAAGTGCAATGCTTTTTCTCAGCACTTACACTTTCAGTTTATTTTTTTTTCTAATACTCTTAGCATGTGCTTCCTCCTTGAGATGGTTGAATTTTCTAATAACACATTTTTCTTAAAAATATTAATCCAGAGATGAACCCTGTGGTTAAGACTCCTGTATCATCTGTAGTTGTGTACTTGCTCAGATTTCTTATGGGCTTGTTGTGAGTTTTTCCCTGAGACATCATCCATATTTTCAATCTGTTATAACTTTATAGTTTGGTGTGTTTTTACCTGATTTTTTTTCCTATTGATTTTCTAAATTAGAGCACTCTTAAGTTTGTAGTCTTGCTTTCTGTCAGATGTTTCTTTGAACAAATTCTGTACACTCTGTGAGGAATATTTCTTTCAACATAGCAATGTTTTTGCTACCCTTGAGGACATTTTCAAGTGTGGATCTTGTGATTAAATGTGTGAGCACAGGAACCCATATTTTTCAAACTGAGCATATTGTGAATACTTCAGGTGAAGTATAACATATTTTCCAGAGCTTATAATATTACAAATGAATACATTTATAATTTAGAGGAAAAAATCTGTACAGAAAATATGCACAAAGAGGTTTAAATTCATGAAAGAATTTAATGAGTAAGTGCAAGTTACACTATACAATTTTCACGTGTCATGAGAGGGATTTTCAGGCTTTTCTGTTTACAGAAACCTAAATATCTTTTTGAGAAGCACTTTTCATCATAAGGCTTATTATTTTTTATATCGAAGGTTTGATGGTTTTCAACAGTAGTTCACAACAACTTTATTTTCCTTCCAGGGTGGCTGAACTTCTATCACTAATTATTCTTCTAGTTCTTTTATAAGAGAATAGTGCCGAGCATATTGACATTTCTCTTGTCCTATCTCCTCGGTTTTAGTTTCCCTGACTTCTTCCTGTATTTCTTCTGTGTTCAATGAACCAGTCACAGTGTTGATGCTCAGCAGGAGAGAGGCTGACTTTGTGACATGGGGCAGAGGAGTGCTGATGCTGTAAACACCAGGAAGCCCTGTGGGTTATTGTTGTCACAGGGCTCTCTATTGCCCTGATCAGTGAGTCCATCTCCACGACAGGAGGATTTGCATGCAAAGACTGCTTCACTTTATTTGGATTTTTTAAAGTGGAATTTTGTGTTCACAGATTATGTCAGATAAAAAAAGAAAGGGTCTGAAGTTCAGCTTATTGCTGCAGTTGTAATCCTTTGTCTCTCCATTAGAAATGCTGTCCAGCATGTCAGCTATGACAAAGGTATCTGTCTGCAAGGTACTACTTGGAAACCATCAACTGAGATTTGAGGCAAAGACCTTCAAGACGACAGATTCTCCTCTCTACCAGAATGCCAACACACCTCTGTGCATCCAGTTGTGTGTGACTTATGTCACAGGGTGTCACAGAGTAGCATCAATGTGGACAGATGTGGTTATCAAAAACAGTTGACCATAATGTCCCTTAATGTCCCTGAGGGAAAAAGAAAAAGGGCTTTGAAAAGATACTAAAAATCCTATTCCATACCTCTGGGAGAACAGCACACTACTTGCAGTCCTTGAACCAGTGGTTAGGAAAATAATGAAATCTGTCCTTTTGACTAATATTGCATATGGAACAATATACTGCAGACAAAAGCACAGCAGCTTTCTTTGTCACAGAACATTTTTGTGCGTATTTATTTCTGGCATATGGTACTAATCTGACAGTTTTTAGAAGATGAAACCTCGTTCACAGGATCTATCTGGTACTACCCTGGTCTTTGAGAAAACAGTCACCACATGTGTCCTGTAATCCTCACCTTCTCAAATATGCAGACATTTCAGCAGTAAAGAGTTACTGTAAAAAAGCGTGACATAGCAGAAAATAAGCAATTTTTGTTTCTTGTGTGTTTTTTGTTGTTCATCCAGTGATTTATGAAGCACTAGTCTTGATCTATCCTAGCTCAACACGGAGAGGAATTAGCCTCTCACTCTCCAACCTCATTTTCAGACCTCAGCCTCTCTCCTAAGCATAGCATACTAACCAAGGTGGTGAGTCTTGCTGCGAGGAGGCTGGACACAGTGCTGTGTGCTGTGCCAGCCTTCAGTCGTGATAACCTGAGCAGGTCTATTGGTTCAACAGTTCTCTGTGTTTTCCAATTTCAGCAGATCTTGACAGTCACTTCATCCCTTCAATCCCCTGATCCTCTAGCACTTTGTGATAAGCCTTGAGTCCTGCACAGTACATGAACTCATTGACAAAATGAGTGAAGAACAAGGAGGATTATTCATTGTTCCCGTTAAATGTAAATCCTTTCAACAACAGCTTAGCAGAAAAGCAGTGTTACTTCACAGGGAAGTTTTCTTTGGACAGATGTGCTTAAAAAGGCTACATTTTAACTATGCTAAATAATCCTGTTTCCTTCTTTTCTCCTTCCCTTCCTGCTCATTCTTAAGGAACCTGTTTATCCTAAGGAAACCAGTAGTATTATGCTGGTTTTGCACTGTGGGGACTAAAACTATCCAGACTGACGAGGCTTTGCATCAGGAGAGGCAACTGACAGACTTGGAAAAATATGGGGACTGTGTGACACTGACACAAGTACCAGCAACTCTACAACCACGGTGTGATGGGCTGCTCCCACGAGGAATGCCCTCAGGAGAAAATCAACCCTTGCAGTTCTGCTCTGTAAGTATGACAAGTACTCTGACCATTCAATTTGAAGTCATACTCCGGAAGCACTTTTAAATCCACTTCCTATTGGTCTTCAAAGCCCCCAAAATAAACCTAGTAGGAAAAGTATATCTTATCTGAAGAAAAGATGAGTTCTATCTGAAGTTGGAAAATCATGCAGACATTAGCTAGAAAATAAGGGCAGAATTTTAAGAGGCATCATACAAATCCTTGAAATTCCCTTCATTATCGTTAAGAAAGAGTTAACTACTGTATTCTACATATGGACTTGCTTTGGTTAGTTTTCTTCTCATTCTTCCTGACTATTTATAAAAAAAATTGTGTTCTTTTTATTAGCCTTTCCCCTTGACATGAGACGGACTGAGTGATCAAATAGGTTGTTTCCATTTATGACTTATGATTTCATAACTGACAATTTTTTTTGGATAGGAAACTAAGGACAACACCAAAAGGTACCTCCACAGAAAATCATAATATAATTTTATATTATAGTAACCATGTATAAAATGTAACAATAGAATATTTTCAGAATAAATTCCTACTAGTCTATTTCAGAAGGACAGCTTGCTGGTTTAAAGCAGACCCAAATACTAACTGAGATGTAGTGCTCTGCTTTCATTGGCAGGTGGGAGACGAGGTTAATGGTAGTTGGTGCGCTGAACTTGATTTCCTGACTCAGATAAAGACTTCCTCTCTTGCTATTTTACATAACCTCTCATCCTTATTTCCTACATCCTTTTAAAAAGTGGGCCAAAGGAATGCGCAATAAAAGCAGTCATTTCCTCCCTATTCAACAAGATTGACAGCTTTTGCAAAACTCCGTAATTATCAATATTTTGCTGAACCATGCTTGCTACCAGACTTAAAACATACTCCACCATCACCATATATTTCCAAATCTATTTCAAAACCCTGTGTGAATCTATGGTGAAAGAAATGGAAGTTGTAGTAGCTCTTACCTAAAGAAGGCTTTGCAAGATATTTCCTGCAAGAAGTTAGAAGTAGAGCCAAGCTTGAATTATTTTCCACATTTGAAATATAGGGTGGAACAATCACAAATGATTTCTTCAGTTTATGAGTTTCACAATGTTCCCATGATTTGGGGCTTATTAAGGTGAGCAACTACAACTTTCTAATCAATTTGCATACAGAAATGTGTAGAAGACACACACTCACACTAGCAGTGAAATGTGAAGCTGCGTAAAACTCATTGTACTGCAGGTTTGAAACTCAAGCCTGTAATTATATTCATGAAAACAACTGCTTTCCTTGTTTCTTTGTGTGACCTTTTTCAAGTAGGATGATTTTCTAACATACATCAAATGTCACAGTGTTTTGAAAGGCCGAAAATAATCGTCATTCACAAAGGTACTTAAGCACACATCTTTAATGGGACTGTGCATCTGCTTCAGGCTGTACCTGTGCCTAAATACTGAACTGAATCCAGGCCCTCAGGAGGAAAGGAAATCCCAGCTACTCAGGCCCTAATTTTCTTCCCTTATTTTGAAAGTTGAGCAATTGACAATTGATAAAGTAGCATTTAAAGAGAAAAGGCCTGTGTATGATTTATAAGGTATTCTAGAAGATACATTAGAAAGCATTATGGGATGCAATTAATCAGTGCCTGGATTACTCACGATACTAAATGCTTTTCTCTTTTCTACTTCCAGCAAGTAAGAGGACAGATCAGGTATAAGTATGGCACATTTTTCTAACTGATGGCATCATTTTCTAGGCACCTTTCCTTGATTTATATTCCTGTGTTTATCCAATTTCCTTTATAACATCATCCAAAGCAGAAACATTAGGTACTTGTTATTTAACCTCCATGGTACCTTCAGAAATTGGCAGAACAAAGTGGACTCATATTCCTCCTGTTGCTTTAGATGACAATTTAGCAAAATAGGACTGCAACATTCAATTTATTCACTGTTGTTACCATAAAAATACGGATAGTACATTTTTTGCCTTAGAAGAAAAATTTTCCTTACTAGCAAGAAAGGTCAACTGAAAAAGGCCTCCTGTTCCCAGTAAAATAAATACAAATTTTGACACTGACATGCAATGCCAAGAACACTAGTTCCTAGTTCGTGAATTTCCTGGTATTGGAGCTGTGCAAGAGCCTGGGAACTGTTGGAACATGTAGCTCATAATTTGTTTAGCAAACTATGGAAATTCATACTGGAGAAAGAAAATGCTATTCCCTAGCTGAGGTATTTCTGGTTATCTCACAGCCAACTCAGAGATAGTGATTTCACTGGAGTCTGTCCCTCGCGACTTCAGTTTGCAATAAAAACAAATAACCAATTGACAAAAAGATCACTGTGAGCACTAAAGAGCTGGAGTTTCCACAGGATCAGCAAATGCTCATGCTTGTTTCACAAACTAATTTTTTCCTTCCCTATCAGTGTAATATATTTGATGGCAACATTCCATAACACGCAGCATGACAGAAACACCTTACAAAACTTGATCCATACCCCCAACCTGTCCTGTTTCAAGTCTTGTCTTTGTTTTAGAGATGACTCAAGTTACAGCCTGGGGGTGGGTCCTAGCTAGGAGGCATGCACCCTTGAAAATATGTCTCTTGTACTTGATGTGTAGGCCTGTTCAGGGACACAAGCTGAATTTTGATCTCACCATAGTTTAAAAAGGCCATAGGAACTGTCAATGCAGATAAAAGTTATCAAATTGTATTGGACTCCTAATGCCTTCTCACAACTCCCACGTGTATCCAACTGGACAGAAAAATTTTTGAACTGTACTAGCACAAAGAAATTTCTAATGTAGAAGGTATCATTGCAGCAATAAAGATGATGAGCTGTGTCAGAAGCTCTTACAGCTGTAAGAGAACTAGTGGCACTGCTTTGCACCTTTTAGTTCAAGTACGGTCTCACTGTGGTGCAGCCACTCAGATGAGTTACCTGAACACAAGCAGAAAAGACAGAGCCTCAGAGACATGTTTTGAGAAGAACATGTTGAACCTTGCTGTTACATTTTGCAGCAGTGGTGACTCTACAGCAGCAGAACATAGGAAACACAGATGTGTTAAACCTAGGCTGTACCTGACTGAGCCCCAAAGCAGGATAGCTAGGAAATTGTTACCTCTCACTCCCAATACCCTTATACGCATGCTTCCCTGAGCCTAAGCCAAACACCACAGAAGTCAAAGAGAGTTCCTTTGATACAAGGGAGGTGTGCGCTGGGTCCAAAAGAACACTTTTCTGGGAATCCAGTGTGGTTTATATTTATTAGTTCTGAATCTATTTTTCTGTTCCACTATATTCACAACTGGAATAAAAGTTACATGATCTTTAAAAAATTTAAAAATGCAAGATTTTTTTTGCCTTTGGTACTTTGGGTATATTTAGACTTTTTCTTCTGACTTTGAGGATTAAACCCACCAATATTTGTAAGAGCTCCAGTAAAACTGACAGCACTTGAATAGAAAATCTCCAATGAGAGTTACTCAAAGAAAGTAACAGAGATTTGGTGTACAGGCGGCCAGTATTTTGGACTGACCTATGGGAAGTTCAGTTTTCTATTATTACTAAATCCCATAAAGTGTCTTTTGAACATCCTCCCAGAATCGAATTTGCAACAGCAGTTAAATGCAATTTACTCAAGAACATGAATAAAACTTCAATATGGAAAAGGTAATATACTGCACTGTGTACCACTGGTGAGGAGGCTCACCAGGGCAAGACATATGGGAAAGGAATTTTAAGATCATACGCACTGGATAGGGTGTCATTCTCACTGAATGAATAGTTTTAGCAAATAGAAACTACATGCTGAGATGAGATTGCTGCCCTTCACTGCAGAAGAACTTTCAGGAATATACCTTGGTTTGGTTTTTTTTCCATCCCTCCATGAGCTGGTGATTGCAGCCTGAAAAATTTTCTAATCTCAGTCCCAAAAGGATATTGAATAATTTAAGGGATTTATGCAAGTTAAGCCTGGCACAACAGTAGCTAGCCTTTGCTGGCATGGGAGAAAAAAAATAGACTTGTCCCTTCAAAGCTATTGCTTCCTCAAGAGAAGATTTAGGGTCCTGGATAAAACCTCCTGCCAGATCTTTCCAATCATTCACAAAATTCTAAAAAAAAAAAAAGGAATTTAGCAGTCTTCTCTGAAAGATATGAGCATTATCAGAGAAATCTGTAGCACACTTCTAGAAGCAGGCCAGTTCTTAAGTTCTGACAGACTTAGTTTCTCTGCTTCACTAGTCCAGGGATGAAATGAGAAAGGTTCATTCTCTGTGTGCCTCGGCTTGTCCAAACTCTAGAAGCAGCTGAGCATAACAGCAGCAGCAGCATATGATAATGTACATTTTTATGATCGACTGTCCTTTGTCATGTTCTACATAATGCAGAAGCAGAAAGGCACCCTGCCCGGTTTATCTGCATCTATTCCAGGTTTGCTGGTAGAGATCGTGCAGCCAGGGGATGCAATTTTGCCACATTCTTAGTCTTATAGTGAGGGCAGCAATATCTTGTAATATATTTAACTTCAGGGAGCATTTTTTAATTTCCTGTTTCAGTATTTGTCTCTTTTCTAGGGTCAGAAAGAAAGATATCTCTACCTCATTATTGTATTTCCTGGCAGAAAGAGAATCGTTTTATTACAAATACCTCTCTAAAATTTAGTCCAGTGTTGTGCACGTTTTGTAAAGCATAGGCTACTGAAAATTTCAGGTTACTGGGGTACAACAAAAAATCATATTGCATGAACACTCAATAAATTATTGTATCTCTTATAGTACTTCTGTGATGACGACAAGCTATTTGTCTTAAAATAACCTTCAAGCCATGCTATTCTTATAGGACTCTGTTATCAGAAGTCCAGAGTTTGGATTGATGTAATTTGACATGGTTCTGATGAGATTCTGGGAATCTAATGCGACAAATAGACATGAACAACACAACCCTTCCAGCTAACTATGTTTGGTAAGAACTAACTAGAGAAAAGAAATATCTTGGAACATAAATGATACATTAAAAAAAGAAATAAATAGCCTAGCTCAAAACCATCTCTATTAAGTAATGCATAAAAATGCCAGAATTCAAAAACGCTAATGAGATTATCTGAATCCTCTTAGCTGTGACTGTATGCTAGATACCTGTTAACGAATATCAAATGTAAGAATTAACACCAAGTTAAAATAACAAGCTAACAATGTACTAGCTCTGTCTGTATATAAACCCAGAATCTTACCTCTGTTCTGGACAATAATACCAAACTTTGAAACTGCTATTTTTTTTTAAAATAAATAGATATTATATAAACTGTTCAATAATCTACCCTTAGATGGAATCACTGTTGCCTACTTTGAAAATATTCACTAAAAAAGATCTCTTTAGGGAAAGGGACTTAAAATATAAATGTGTATTTTGCACATATACACAGTAACATTACCCTTATATAAATTATCACTTGTAAACCTAGTGGCAGAGTGAATATCTATGCCCCTAATGTCCAGCAAAATAAATATTATAGTATTAAGTGTGTCCTAGAGACTCTGCTTTCATCGAAGCAAAAATATTCTTACTGCTTATGATGACATAGATAACCTTAAAAATAAGAGCTGGGTATAAACGATCACAACATTTTCATGCAGAAAGAAGCCATTCACCCCAAGAAGTGGTTAATTCTGCAGATGTATTGGTGGTAGTTTAGATATCTCTATTTTTAACTAAATAAAGAAGGATTCAAATATAATGCATTATTTTCTATCTACTGATACCTGTGTGCTTTCCAAATAAATTTTTGTATACTCACATATGATGAATGAGTCTATTGTTCCCAAACTCACTCTCTTAATATCTTTTCTATTGGTGTTATGCATTTCTAAAGAAAATCTGTAATACTTTGAAAATGGGAGACACTGGAATAAGAAATAGAGTGAAATAAAATATAACAAAGAACAGAGTTCTGCTTCTGTTATCTCAGTCTGTTTGAAGTCCTAAATACACAACGTGTATGTATATATATATATATGCACACCTACATCTATACACACATGCATATATGTAAAAATAGACATATTCATACACAGTTGCAAGCAAGGCTGTGTTATGATCCAAATATAAGAGACGCTTCTGCCCAAAATAAGGTGCAAACAAGACCATATGACAAAGTCAACAGTATGGATTTTATTTAAACGAGAGGTAGAGAGATAGAAAGAAACAGGAAGAGAGAGGGGATGGGAAAGAGAATAAGAGAGAAGGAGATTAAGCAAAAGGTATCACTACCACATGGATTCCTGCAGCATCCTGCTGGTCCTTCTTCACCTTGTTCTTCTTTGTGGTGGGGGTATCCAAATCCTTCCTCTCAAGATACCACTTTTATACAGTTCAAGTCCTGGGTATCCATGGGGTGTAGATGCTGTTCCCATAATTTGAGATGGCATGTGCATAAACACTTGCTTCCTTTCCACTTCCCACTGCCTGCCACGGTGGGAATTTTTGTCTAGTAGCTACTTAAACCGCTACATCCATTAGGTCAAGAATTAGCTCCTTCCTGCTGCGGCATCTGTGCTTATCTCAAGTACTATTGTGGTGATTTATCTTATGGGAACAGTGTTTTGAGACATGTAACTGCATTCTTTAAGTCTTCACAGGTTATAATGCTATAACTAAAAGAAAGCTAAAGAAACTGCCACAGAAGGTTCATTTCACTGCAGTATAGTGTGCCTAGGACAGAGTTTAGGCCTCAATTTAATTCAGTCAAAAGGCTAAGGAAATGTTTAGCTCAATACACTTGCTGAAGAGCTCTTTAGCTTCCTCTTCACTGCTCACTCCACATACTCTTGTAAGAGGGTGTATTGGGCTTGGCTGAGATGGAGTTCGTTTTCCCACAGCAGCCCTCACAGTGCTGTGCTTGGCATTGGCAGCTCTGAAGGTGTTGATGACACACCGGTGTTTTGGGTACTGCTGAGCAGGGCTGGCACAGCGTTGGCGACGTCTCCACCATTCTGCCCCTCCATCAGTAGGCTGGGGGTGGGCAAGACCTTGGGAGGGGACGCCACTAGGCCAACTGAACCAAACTGGCCAGTGGGATTTTCCATACCATGTGACATCTGCTCAGATATAAAAGCTAAAGAAAGGAGGAAGAAGTGGGGGGCATTTTCTATTTACAGGGTGTGCCTTCCAGAGCAACCGCTACACGTGCTGAAGCCCTGCTTCCTGGGAAGTTGCTGGACATCGCTTGCTCATGGGAAGCGGAGAATAAAATTATTGGCTTTTTTTCTTTGCTTGTGCACACACAAACCTTCACTTTCACTTTAGTAAACTGCCTTAACTCAACTTACAAGTCACTTTCCACCTTACTTTCTCTCCCCTGCCTAGCTAAGAAGAGGGGGGATAGAGTGGCTTTGTGGGCATCTGGCATCAAGCCAGGGGCAACCCACCACAGTGGGACATGACTAACTTATTTTAAACAAATGAAGTGCAGACTTTTATGGCTTCACAGAACCATTCAGCCTCTAAACAGCCAAGAAAATGAGCAAAAATTTTATTTATTGCACATGTAATTAATTTTCTCATTGGGAATATAACTGATTTTTTTCAGGATTAAAATTGTATTGACAGGACAGGCAAAAAACATAGTGGCATGACTAGAAAAAGTAAATGGAAAACAATATTTATGCCCTCCATTAAACAGTCATTCATTTGACAGGATGAGCTATGAGAATGAGCAACAGTGGAGGAAAATGAAACAAAGGACCGCGAAAGAAAGAAAGAAAGTCGAAGTGAATGTTATTACAAGTGGCATTACCACTTCTCTATAAACTATAAAACATTTACCACAAGATTATAGATTAAGGTTTTATTCCTTTGTATGTCACTTTTTCACAAGTGACCATTTTTATTAAATGTTTGCGTTTTATTCTCAAACAATTCTTCTTCATCAAAGACACCAAAAAGAACCAATGGCACACGTTCAATACTTACAGACTGATGAAGATTCAGAAGATTTCATATCTGAATGAGTGCACAATCATGCCTTCATTTGTCCTTTCCTACTTTAGTTAGCAACAACCACTGGCAAAAAGAAGAAAGGGGGTAGAGAACATTAAATGGCAGTTCAAATACTGGATATTTTTGGAGGGCTCGGTGTGAAGAAATTTCAAGATGTAAAAGTCACAATTGTTTTTATACCAATAAATAACTGTCTAATATCAAGTTAAGGAAGGACAATTGGTAGGTTTAGTGGGAGGTTTTTTTTGTTTGTTCGTTTGTTTTTGGGCTTTTTTTGAGTGGCAGCAAATTCTACTTTTAAGATACACTTTCCCCCCCCACCACTTTTCTTTAAATGCTTTTGCCACAGTACTTGATAGAGATGGTTATACTTATAAAGATAAAATGAAAGCGGTCATCAAAATGTATAGTGTTGACAGGCAGAAAGGCCTAACAGGAATACTCTGCTGTAGAAGTAAAATTGTAATATTTACAGTTGGTAAGCAATCGTTTTATTCAATACATTTTAAATAAGTCTGAAATGAGTTATCTTCTCTCAAGAGCACCTTGCACAGAGTAAACTTCCAAAACTTCCTGGACTGTAGCACCTACAGCAAAAACATTTACACAGAAATGAGAGGAAATTTATGTAACCTTTAGAAGAAGCATATTAAAAACATTATGACTTTGTAACATGCATTATTCAATAAAAAAAATTTCCAGCTCTCCAAATGGCAAAAATCTTCTGTCCACTCTGCAGCTGAAACACATTTAATTTACATAGTTAGTGAAATTGTTAAAATATCTGGTTTTCTTATCAAAATTATGTACTGCAGGTCAAAACATTTCCAGAAATTATTTTTAGAATACAGAATGTAAGTTCTAAACTTGGGAATACTGCATACTTGTTGATAGAACAATTTGACAAAAAAAACCTAAGGTGATAATCAGATTATTCTACCTTTTTTTTTTTTTAGCTTGTGTGTGCATAAGTGGATGGAGAGGTAATGCAAGGCTTAAGGATTATGAGATTGAATATAGTCTGCCAAAGGCATACAATCCCATAGGCATCCTCCCTTTTTTAATTTTAATGATTCATACATTTCAATGTATGAACATGGAAGCAAATATTTCAAGGAAAAATGCTTAACTATAAGATATTATGTGCTTATGGAAACTTATCAAATTTCTTTACTTCATTACTACATTAGGTCTGCCCTGGCACACTTTTAGTCCGCTCTCTGACAGGGTGTTTCATGTTTATGATGCTGTGTTTATGCAACCCCCAGTATGAGCCTAGACTTAATCACCTATTCAACTCCATCTTCCTGGAAGATTTTGCCTCAGGATGCAAAGTGCTAGAGTTTAGGGTTGGATTCCTGTGTAGGAACAGAAGAGTATTCCTTGTTCAGGTTGTCTGTTGCTAGTTCTCTAGGATAAAGTGATAGGTTAGTACAGCAGATGTGAAGGTTTTTAAATACTGGGCCATTTCTAAAACTGCTGGTCAAATATTGTTCACCTCATAAATAACATATTGATACCAGTAAGAATGATTTTGGAGTCAGCAGAAAATCACTCATGCAAAAAAACCAATCCAAATCTGGCTTTTCAAAGCACGGTTCCATCACAAATTACCTTTCTTAAATATGAAAATTATTTTAGTGTTCAGTTCACAGGATAATACTACAAAAAACTCTGAAATTAGGAAATCTGAAAGGGAAATGCAAATCACACTCAAGTACATTAATATTCACTAGCAAAAAAACATGGAATGTATTTGATTGTTTAGAGTTGAGGAGTAAAGCAAAACTCAGGATAAGGGACTTCTGGGTAGCTGTTGGAGTGAACACAGATTGTAGCCAAAACTGATCAATAATGGTGTTAGTAAGATTGCCCCTTAAACTTTTCTAATGTTTCTCATAAGTCTGTATTGCCATCAATTATATTTTTACAAGATTAGAGCCATAAACACAAAGATGTCTCGTGATAGACATCTCCTTTTGAATAGTGTTGTGAGATATATAGCATTATTATATAAATTTTATGTCCTAGTAGTAATATGTACAACTTGAATGGAAAGTATTCAAGTACTCAAAATATGCAACTTCAAGGAGAAAAAGAACCCAACCAACCAACCCACAATATTTTTGTTTATGCCTATACGTTTCAGTTTAAAATCACATTGAAAAAAATCAGTTTAGTTACACCTGTTGAGGAGGTCTTTATCATTTGGGTAAGCTAATCAAAGATGAATTTTGGCTTAAGAAAGCACCATCACTTGCCTGCTGAAGACCAGGACTTTTCTTTTTTTGCAGATCACAAATCGGGCAGTGGGTATATCATGTACCCCTTTCAATTTGTACTTTCCATGCTGTCTTGGAGGGCAATATAGAAGTCCCTGAAATGGAATGCAAAAGCAATATTTATTAGAATATTTGACATTGAAAACCCATGCCTAGACATGGAGAACAAGGAGAAAGTCTGGCTCAGTAAACAGGAGTTGGAGCCCAGTGGAAGAACCCTCAGAATGAGGTGAAGGATGAGTCTATCATGCAATTAAAGACAGCTTCTTACTGTGTATGTATAAGGAGACAAATTTATATTGTTCTAACAATCTTAATTATGTCACTGCCAAACTCGAAGACTTTTCCTCTGCTTGAGTTTTTAGTCTTATTGTTAAATGAAGAGTCTGAGTAAACTAAGCTGATATTTTTGCATGACTGCAATTCTCCTCTGTCTGAACAGACAAAAATCTTTTGTTGAGGGCTGCAAATGCCAAGTTAGCTGCTGACAACTGAACTTGCAGGGGGCTGTGGAAATTGTCACTGATGCCAAGAAAGCCCAGAGTAACAGCAAGCTGCTGAACTTTCTGACAAGAACTGCAATGAAATGACTGCACATCCATGAGTTTATAAGAATGAAATGAGCCACAACAAGAAACATTTTCAGAAAGGAAAACTACCTTTTATTTATGAATATCTAAAGTGACACTTTGAAAACACATCCTGTGTTTTTAGTATGGAAATTTTATTGATAACAGATTTCTTTCTGCTGACACCTTAATTTTCTTTAAAAGCTGGCAGTTCTTTGGCAGGTCTTATTTTCTATGCTATGGTATTTCAGATAAACAAAGAATTCAGCTCAAGGCATTTTTTTAAAATTTGACAGCTCTTCCAGATTTCATTTCTTTGACAATTTTTAAACTAGTAACCCAATAATAAGAGGGACTACGAAACAAGGCAGTTCTGACAAAGTACACATGATGTTTGAACCTTCTGTAAAAGCCATTTTGAAATATTATATTGCTGCTGCACTTCATTTTAAAGCATTTTATTAGTGTATCTACAAATGCAAACCTACTCCATCTGACTTGAACAACCGTATACGCTAGATTGCAGAAATTAAGTTTCTCCTTTTTCTTATCATTTGCTTGCTCATGAACTCCATACTGCAGAAAGAGATGTGAATGTAATTTATATCAAAACAGAAATGAAGATTTTTTCTTAATTTGACATTGAAATAAAAAAGGTAGAAGTTTTCATTTGACCGCTTTTCTCTTTGTCTTTCTCTTAAAAAGGCATTTTAGCTCTAATAAGGGTCATGAATTGACCTTGAGGGTTTTTTTAAAAAAAATATGATTCTGTACCTGCGTTCTCATTTCCTGTGAAGAGGCGCACTAAAGACTCTCAGTTAACGGGCTCCTCATCTTAGGGTAATTACTAGCCCTTTTTCAGCCATTCTACCTTAAGAATTGTGAGTCAATTGCTTTGATTGAAGTATGTGCTGCCAAAGTATGAACTAGGATTTTTATCTACCTTCAAAGCACAGAAAGCATTCCAATCAATCTTGGTATATAGACCTTGGATGCAGTTAAGATGGCTTCCGTCTTTCTTGAAACCTACAGATGCTGTATAAGGGCAGGTAAAGAATAAACCCCATTAACAGATGAAGCATGTGAGGTAAAAATCGAGGAAAGGTTACTGGAAAATGGATGAAACTGCTTTCCAAATGAGAAATCTTTGCCAAAATAACTATGGAAATTTATAACCAAGATCTTGCAAGGAAGCTCAAGATAGTGTAGTGCTGCTAAAGCATCATGGGACAGTTCTATTCTTCCTAAAGTGACAAATTTTCATAGAATCATAGAAACATTGAATCATATTATTTGGAAAAGACTCTTAAGATCATTGAGTCCAGCCACTAAACCCGCACTGCAAAGTTCCCCAGTAAACCATGTCCCCAAGGGCCATATACACCCATCTTTTACATGTGACTCCACCACTTCCCCGCACAGCCCATTCCAAGCCTAGCCACCCTTTAATGAAGAAATTCTTTGTGATGTACAGCCTGAACCTCCCCTGGCACAGCCTGAGGCCATTTCCTCTTGTCCTGTTACTGACTGCCTGGAAAGAGAGATCCACCCACACCTTGTTACAACCTTCTTTCAGGCAGTTGTAGAGAGTGATAAGAGCAATCCCAGCTCAGCTTCCTCACCACTGCTCATAAGACTTGTGCTCCAGGCCCTTCCCCAGCTCCATTGCCCTTCTCTGGTCTTGCTCCAGCACCTCAATGTCCTTCTTGTAGTGAGGGCCCAGAACTGAACACAGGATTTGAGGCGTGGCCTCACCAGTGCCGAGTGCAGGAGAACAGTCATTGACTTGGTCCTACTGGCCACACTATTGCTAATACAGACCAGGATATCATTCAGCTTCTTGGCCACCTGGACACACTCTGGCTCATGTTCAGCCAGCTGTATACCAGCACCCCCAGGTCCTTTTCCACTGGGTGACTTTCCAGCCACTCTGCCCTCAGGCTGTAGCACTGCATGGGGCTGCTGTGACCCAAGGGAAGAACCCCTCACTTTGCCTTGTTGAACCTCATACAATTGGTCTTGGCCCATCGATCCAGTCTGTCCAGATCCCTCTGCGGAGCCTTCCTACCCTTCAGCGGATCAACACTGCCACACAGTTTGGTGCTGTCTGTGAACTTACAGAGAGCGCACTCAGTGCTCTTGTTCAGGTGCTCAGTCAAGATATTAAAAAGGACTGAGCCCAGCACTAATCCCTAGGTAACCCCACTAGTGTCCAGACACCAGGTGGATGCAGCACCATTCACCAACACTCTCCAGGCCCAGACATCTTAACCCCAGGAAGACTGCACCTGTCCAAGCTGCGAGCAGCCACTTTCTCCAGAAGAATGTTGTGGGAAATTGAGTCCAACCTTTACTAAAGTCCAGGTAGAAAACAACCACAGCCTTTCCCTCATCCACCTGCCCATAAAAAGAGATCAGGTTGGTCAAGTGGGGCCTGCCTTTCCTAAACCAATGTTGGCTGGGCGCAATACCTGAGGTCCCTAGAGGCATCATTTGATTCTTTAATGTCCTTCCTTTACAACAATTGAAAACAAGGTATTAGACTGAAAAACGTCAACAGGACTACTGCTCTTCAACTAGGGACACACTTTAGTCTCCTAAATGTCTTTTCATGTCCCATCCAATGAGGATAAGCAAATCCAACAATTATCTGTGCTGTATTTGGTTATATCTCAAAAAATGATAAAAGCCCTATGCCCCAAAAAATAAAAAAAAATCTTATCATTTCAATGTTTTCAACAGTTGAAGGAAATTCGGAAATCTTTCACTTTGGACTCCTTTCTCACTGAGATTCTCAGTAGTTTTATACTGTGCTCTGAGATAGCCTTATGGCTATTGCTTGTTTTCAAGCTTCTAGACTCATGACCATCGAATCCTCAAAGTTATCCAGCTGACTGGAAGGCAAATGCTGTATTTCCCTTGAATTCTGATTTGCCTTTTCATGAGAGACACAGTTCTTTAGGTTACACTGGATGTGTTAGTGTTGGACACGTAAAAAGATGCATCTTATTAAATATCATGGTTCATGCTATACCCTTTCCAGAAAAACAGTATTTATTCCGTGCCAGGACAAATTTTGACAATTTTGACATTTTTTTAGGACATTGCTTGCTTTCTGTGAAGTTTTTCATCTGTCTGTTCATTTATGTACACCAGTGTGATCTTTTTCCTTCATTGGGTTTACTTGAACAAAAGGTGAAAGAATTTTAGAGATATGAAAGAAATAAAAGAGCAGGACTCTTACACAAAGGGATCAAATGTATCTACTTTCCAACAGTGGGGTATCAGTGGTATTTAGTCTATCTATTTCAGTAGTTTTTGTTACTTTTTTTTGTTTGTTTTTAAAAGTATTACTCTTGTCATTGCTTGGACAGCTAGAAAAAAAACCCCAGGGATTCAAGAACACATCAATTGTACCTGAGAAGCAGTTTTGATGGACCCTAAAATTGATTCCATGTGAGAGATCAGTATACACTCAATAGCCACTTTTTGGACGGCTTTCACAACGTTTTACTGCAGAATTTTTATTAAAATGAATAGACGGGAGGCAACAAGAAAGCACTCTGTGGGAAGACTGTGGTGGTATTAGCAAACCATCCTTTGCAAAAGAACATTCCACAACCTCCCTTCTGTCTCTCTGTACTTCACATTTGGGTGTTAAAGCTTTCTGAACACATTTATTTCTTCTGTGACCCTTAACTGACAGAACTTACTACCTTTTTGCATTTGTTGTAGCACATGTGCCAAACCAAGTGTAAAATTATGTACATCACTTACATTTTCAATACTTCTAATGAAATGCCATAATTTCATTTTAGGAGAGATGGCATGACAACAACATAGCTGGTAGCAATCTCTGTTGAATAAGAAGTCTGATTTCATACATTTACAAGAGCAAATAATGGAAAACACCATCGCCAAGAAAAAGGTCCAATGTCACCTTAAAGTCAAAAGATGTGAGATATCAATATTAAAATGTTTCTTCCTTTATTCCTGCAAAGGACTTGAAGTAATTAAATTATTACAATAACCAATCTCAATAAATCATCCCACACTTCAGAAGATAAAAATTATTCCATGATATTCCCCACTGTGAATTCTTATAACTATGAATTTGGAATTTTAATTCCATAACTTCATGACTTCTTCTTAGGCACAGGTTGTTTTACAAAACAGAATAAGAAACAGAAACATTTGCTAATACAGCTCTGATAAATGACTACCAAAGAAGCAACAGGAGGCTGACTGAAACTGAGTCCAATTTCTTTAAAATTCCTCCTGAATATTCACAGCAAACATCTTGCAGCACATACCCAGCTCTCAAGAGGAAAATAAAGTTTTCCCATTGTCACTCCTGTAGCAAATATTATTTTGTATTGAACTAGCATGAAAAACAATAATTTCTCTTTTAATATTTTAAAATGAAGCTGCAGTGCTAATAGTTCCTTCTTATGTTTTGGGGTTTTTTTAAGTAAGCAGAAAACTAAAATAAATCTCAGATCTGAATGGACTTTCTTTTTGGCAACTTCTCTTTACTTCAGAAGTAGCTGGCTACAGACTTCAGATAGCTGCTCCAGCTATCAAATAGAACTAGAAGAGAAACCTATAAAAGGGACCAAATATGACACCCATAGTGAAAACGTTTATATGAGGAGAAAGTCAACACTGAGATTCTTCTTTCTGGAAATAAATGAGCAGGGAAGCAATATTACATGGGTCTGTAAAATCATGTTTGGCTCAGGAATTGCCTCTGATACCATATATCACTATGACTCATGAGAAGTTGGAAGCACACTGGCCATTTTACCAGGTTTAGGACATGTATTTAACAGCAAAAGGACATATATTTTCATACACTTTGTACTGTGTAACCCAGTGTTACAGAACATTTTAGAGGTAAAACAAACAAACAAAAAAAACGGGTTTCAAAGGCTGGAAAAATTAAATTAAATTTAAAGTTATTGATGCTTTTAAACACAGCAAACCAGCAGTGTTCTTTGATTCAGAGGTCCTTGTATTGATGCATCATAGAAGCTAGAAATATGTCACCTTGGGTGTTGCTGCCGGTTCTGAGCTTCCCCTCCCCCTCCCCAAGACACTTGCCTCTGCCATGTGCTCTGAACCCCTTTGTTCCAAGTGTGGGCAAAACCAAATGTAACTCAAACTCTTTAGCAGTGTCTGATTGGCCAGTCACCCCGGGTCTGCCCCCAGTCCTCCCCTTTTCCCTTCTCCGAATAAAAGAGATGATCAAGGGAGTCCCCGCCCTCTTTTGGCTCTGCTACCCTTTCTGCGAACGTCTCTTGTTGTCTGTTTCATTTGAAAGCTTCTAACTGTGGGAAATTGAGCGAGCAGAGAGCTGTATTTCTCCCTCTTTGCTTCTTGCTAATGGTATCAGCTTTGCAGCTGATACAGGTACCGCTTTTAGAGCTACTAAAATGCTAGATTGCCCCTGCTACCTCTCTGGGTTGCGCGAGGCTTTCTAAGGCATTGAACTACGA
This sequence comes from Corvus hawaiiensis, assembly GCF_020740725.1. Classification (NCBI taxonomy): domain Eukaryota; kingdom Metazoa; phylum Chordata; class Aves; order Passeriformes; family Corvidae; genus Corvus; species Corvus hawaiiensis. The sequence goes on along the minus strand of NC_063213.1, from coordinate 85,737,863 downwards.
GCATAGCTGGTAAAAAGCTGAAAAGATACCTCCCTCACTTGGGGAATGCCTGAGTATTAAACTCCTCAAACATCTGCTTCTTACTGCTGTTAGAGGAAACCTACTGATACTAGTAGGCCTGGGGTCTCATCTGTCAGGAAGGGCAAAACATGGTTAGACTTCAACATTGAAAGCAGCATGCTCTTTTCCTGGCATAGGAATGTGTTTTACGATGGTTAAGAATTTTTTCTTAACAGAACCTAAGAATTTTTAGCTTCCCTTGTGACAGGAGGCAGCCAAACAACTTGAACAGAAAAGATTTTGCTCCTTATTAGGCAATTTATATTCTTAATCCTTATCTAAAAATGCGACAGCAGCTGCACGAGGAATTTTGCTTCTTAAACCCCCAAGTCAATTATTAGTTCCTCAAGAAGCCATTCATATAACCAATTCCTGTTCCAAGAACACAAAAAACAATGCAAATTTATTCTTGCACATCTTTTCATATTGTAATCACTTGAGGAACGACAGTGATGATACATGAGTTTTAAACTGTTTTTCATATCAGTTCTGTGTTTTTCTTTGCCTGATGATAGAATTTCATTATATTACAATAAAACTTTAGTGCTGGTATAACTTGTTCCACCTGTAATTTACTTGTTTCAGTTTTGCTGCTTCTTTTAAGAGTGTCAAAAAAGCAATTTTTAGGGCTAGGCAGCATAACCAACTACATGGTGAAGGAAAACACTTCCAGCCAAGAGGAAGGGTATGTGTGATTACTGGTTAGTGTTCCTGAGAGGTGGGCTACAGAGTGAAAATACAGTGTTTTTTCCTGGTGCAAGACAGTTATCTGAGGAAAATCATGGCAGGGGAAGAATGACGTTTCAAGCAACCTGCAACATTTATAAAATGTGCCTGATCTCACTGTATTATTATGAATATCTTCTCGTACGCAATGTAACAAGAGGAAATTTGTACAGAAATGTCTCAGCATGGCATGGTTGCAGCTTTTAATGGTTTTGAATTTTTATCAGCTAGTGGTATTCAGGACTATCAGGATTTCAGCAGAATAATAATTCCACGTCAAATGAGGAGACTCCAAAATAACCTCATAAAGGGTTGTGTAAGCACCTGTAAGCCATTACTAAGATGGCCTGTGGTATTGTGGGGTGGTAAGTCAGCTGTGATCACCGTGACTACACTGGCAAAACAAGGGCTGGTCAAATCTCCCTTCATCCGAATGCCTCTTACCACGTCCCTGATACTTTTTAAGGTTTATATTTATACCTTATACCATTGGAAAAGTATTTATGTCTTAAATATTCAAAGAAAAACACAAAGAAGAGTTCCACTTCTGTTATCATGAATTTGTTCAATGGCCTCAGAATTCCACAGTCATTTTCAAATTTGCTGAAAAACTGATTAGCACCTAATTTTGGAGGCACAAGCAGCTCTCTACAACACATTGGTTTGTCAGATTCACGGTGCCGATTTGACTTATTTTAATATCATACATATTGCAAATTACCTTATTAGAGTACACAACTGGGACAAAAACTGAATTAAGTGTCTCTTTTCAAGTTGTGGCTCCTGTCTTTAATACACAGCCATAGTCTTTTTGCAAGATATCAGCTAATCAGTGATGGAATTAGAGTCAGGGGAGCTCAAGTCACTAAAAATGCCAAAAGAAATGTCTTAAAGCATTGGGTAAAAAGCTTAATTCTATGAAGGCCAGTAAGAAACCAGCCTCCAGATTTTGTATTCCTTAATGTTATTAAAAAGATTATGCTGCTCAAAACAGAACTGAAGTTTTATAAACCAAATATATTAATTTTCATGTTCCTAACAGATAATTATGTCTTTCTTCATAAGCATACTTCCATTTGCTCCTTTATATCAATTAAAACTAAACTCATATAGCAGAACAGCAAGCATTATCAAGAACCTATGGTCCAAGGTGAGAGGCTGGTGAGACTGTAAACCAAAATGGAATAATACCTGCCAGCTCATCCTTCATGTTAGTTATATTAAAATAAGAATTCTCATGAGCACCATTTATTCTCCAGTTGCCAAAACGTAAGTAAATCTCACAACCACAATTTACTCACAATTGAGGTAAATTACCACAATACCTGAGCACTTGTGGTATGGCTGTATGTATCTTTCTTAGCATATATGTATCACACTGAGAAATTTATCTTCAGCATTAGCTACAGGTTCCTATGAGTTCATAGGGTTTTTTTTCACTTGATATACAAGCAAAAAGATGGCTCCAGGTAAGGCTTAATTTGGAATACAGTAATGAATATCTTTTTTCCTCTTGTTTCCCCTTGCTGCCTGTAAATGTTTTGCTATGTCAAAGCTACTGACAAAGCTATCTGCAGATAACCTAGCCTTATTTCTTTTTTCCTGGAGGAAAGGTTGGGGGAGGCTTCTGCACGGTTTGAACAAAGTCCAGCTTGTGCATATCCACTGCAAATCTCCTGTTGCAATGTTTTGGTTAGAGAAACCTGAAAAAAAAGAGATTAATCAGAGGCAAGGCCACAGACACCATGCATTGGAAGCCAAGCTGCCGCAGAGGACTGGACTTGTCTCCCTAAACCATTTTTACATAGTTTTCATCATTTAAAAACAAACAAAAAAACCTTACACGAGACATTGCCACAGAATTTTATAATAGGTGGAGATCTAAGCAGAAAAAGCTGCCTGGAAACCTGCAATAGCAAAAAGATAATTCAAAATAAGCATTGCTGTTACACAAAATCCAGGGCTCCGCAGCAACATGTTATAGGAAGAAAAAATTGAGAGTGTGTGTGGAAGTACAGGAATAGAGGTAAATACATAGCGTGAGAATTCAACAAGAATAAACAGAAAGCCAAAAATGGTTATGAACATAGTGCAAAAAAGAAAAACCCAATTCAAAATATAATGGTGTAATAAAAATTCACTGGAAAACTATAGGCTTTTTTTCCCCAGCTGCCCAGGTTCATCTTACTAACCATATCAATCACAGTATTTATGAAGTGGCTCTAATATGAGTGATAACTAAGCTTGATCAGAGCTGGTCCTTATCACCAAGTCATTAAAATCACCTGAAAGGAAAGTTTTGTTATAACAGTATTGTATACCTCTGCTGGAAGGAAAGAGGAGAGTATTATCTCAACAGCAAGCAATGTAGGAGAGAAAGAAAATTATTGAAAGAAGGTGTTATTTAACTCATAAATAGTTAAACCTCTAGTTTGACTAACAACACCCTAATGAAAAAAGAAAATCATCTGTCTGCCATCAACTAACATTTTTGGATTAGTGTAGTGTGATGATTGCTAGAACTGACATGCAAACAAAAAAAAATTAATATTTTACCCAAAAGCTAAATTTGTGAGGGATGATTTTAGGTGTCACACAATATTTGCTTGGTGTCCAAACTGTGTAATTTGGATTTTAAAACTGCACAGTTACACTTAAAGATCTCCTAAAGTTCTGTCCATTTTTAATGATGTTTAGTTCATTTTGGTAATGCTTTCCTCTGCAAGAAATATTAGTGGGGAAGCACAGCACATCTTTAATAAAGAACTGAAACATTAAAATGTGCAACTGCCTTAAACCCTGAGTCCAAACGGACCAACTGTTAAAATAGTCTCGAGTACTAAGGAGATAGGGATATTTCAGTTCTGTATGAAAGAGCAGAATAACCTGCATGGCTACTGTGACCAATACATGAAAAGCAGATTCTAAAGTGCTATTACTAGGTTCTCCCTTTGTAGAAGAAAGATCAAGGGCTGTTAGTCCTCAGCCACAGATGCCCTGATTCATCCTGCTTAACTTATGGCCCTTCAAGAATGCCCTTGTCTGTGGTTTCATTTATAAGCAATGGTGAGAATCCAATACCTACAGAGTAAAATGTTGTCCAATTAAAGATTTAAATCATCTTTTGAAGGCACCTGTTCCTTTTCATTGACTGACTCAACTTCTGACTCAGATGGCTCAATTAATGCTTAAAATTGAGTAAATCTAGGTAGCAAAAAATCACAAAAAAATTTCCACTGTGTTTTATATAGCAACTGCAAGAAATAATTCTGTTCATATTACTGATGCTTTGAGGAAGACATAAGCTTTATCTTCCTACAAAGATGTTTGCAAGAACATCTGTCAAACCCTCTATGGTGGGTTGACCTTGGCTAGCTGCTAGACACCTACCCAGACACTCACTTGTTCACCTTCCTCAAACATGGGAGGGGAAGAAAATAACATGGGTGAAGATAAAGATAGGAAGATTGATTGACCAGTTATTGTCATGAACAGACTTGACATGGTCTGTTCAGCCTGAAGGAGCCTGAGGAGAGACCTCATTGCAGTTACAGCTTCCTCATGAGGGGAAGTGGAGGGGCAGGCACTGATCTCTTTGTGGTGACCAGTGACAGGACCTGAGGGAATGACCTGAAGTTGTGTCAGGGGATGTTTATGTCATATGTTTGAGAAAGGTTCTTCCCTCAGAGGGTGGTTGGGCACTGGAACAGCACCCCAGGGCAGTGGTCATGGCACCAGCCTGACAGAGTTCAAGAAGCATTTGGACAATGCTCTCAGGCACATGGTACGATTCTTAGGGATGGTCCTGTGCAGGGCTGGAATTTGGAATCAGTGATCCTTGTGCATCCCTAGTAACTCAGCATGTTCTGTGACTCTGTGACTTGGGGAAAGTTAATTTATTTTATTGCCAATTAAAAAATATGTAGATGTTGAAAAACAAAGAGAAAAGACACTTCATCCATCCCCTTTCCTCCCAGGTTCAAGGTAATTGCTCCATTCCTGACTCTTGTCCTCTCCCCACCCTGCCCAGCATTGCAGAGGCAATGGGGAATGGGGTTGCAATCAGTACATGACAGTTCCTCTCTGCTGCTCCTTCCTCCTCACCCTTTTCCTCGGCTCCAGTGTGGGCTTTCTATGGGCTGCCACTTCCCTCAGGACATGTACACCTGCTGCAGCATTGGGTCCCCCATGGGGCTGCAGTGTAGATATCTGCTCCAGCATGGAGTACCTCCTCCTTTTCCTCTGACCCTGGTGTTCCATCTGTTGTTTCTCACTCTTTTTGTTCCTTCATCCTCTGTCTGCACAGAATTTTCTCCCTTTTCTTAGAGGTGTTTTCTTTGAGGGACCTAGCCATGGCTAGGGGCTCAGCTATTCCCTGAAGTAGGGTCTCACAGAGCTGACAGCAACTTGCTCTCTCTGACATGGGACAGCCATGGCTGCTCCTCTTGGAGGCCACAGCTCCCCAAGGTCTGTGCCTTGGCATCCAAATCCATTACATGCCCTTTTCCCAGGAAGACACAATTATAATTTGTGAGTCATTATGAGATTGCAGATAAAAACTTTGTATTATTCTAGAAAGGAAACTAATGAGTGAGGTGTAATACCTTTCCCATTAATTTTCTCATGGAAAGTTCAGTTTATAGTAAAGGTAAGAGTTTTCATTCTTGCAGGTGGGAGTTTCTAGTTCTGGATGAAACAACTATCTAATTTCCCCAAAGGACAGCTCTCAGGATGTAGCACTGAGCTGAGGGTATTCTCTGTGCTGTTAAACAGGCAATTACCTTCATCCCCTGCTTCCAGAACCGATGAGCTTGTTTCTTTTAAAAGGCAGTTCAGATACTCCAGGGATTCAGTCAGATGTGGATACTGAATGACAACTCCACCTAAACTTGCCACGTTGTGTGTATGAGTGTTTTTGACTACAGAACTACTAAGTTTAATCTGGAGTGTGTCTGAAGTCTAGTCTAAGAAAGAAGAAGGTGCTGTATAAACCTTTGCATCTATAGAGATGAAGTGCAAGTAAAATGACTGAAAAACGTTTTTGGAAACAAACTGAAATGTCTCAGGTAATTCATTTTTATGAGGGAAAAACAGGGTAGGTAAATTCCTCTCCAAGATAAAGTACGCAGCTATGCAGGTGTCAGCAAATAAGTACCTATTCCACAAATTACCAATGTTTTTGCTGTTTTCTTTTCAATTTTTTTTAACTTTTGGGTGGAGGGCTGGAAGCAAGTCCCTTGCTCCTCCCTCCTATTAAAAGAAATAAATCAGTCCAGCATTTCTGCTGCTTCTCCAGAGTGTCTGTTGGTCTCAAGATTTCTGGAAGAATCTGAAACTTGATGCCTTTCTTATTGCTCATGTAGACAAACTCTAGGTTCTTGTCATATTGCCTTTCTCAGTTTTCATGATCCTTCTGAAGTTTCACAAGACTCATTTCATTGTACTAGATGAAACCACTAGAAAACATCTTTGAATACGTCTGACCTACATACCGTGAAGCTCAGACCAACTGCAAAATTGGTTATGAAAAGCCTTATACTCTTGAACTATCACTCTGCCAGTACTGACAAGCAGACTTGACCTTTTTTTGCATTTGTGTCCTAACTCAGTCAGGGCTGTGTTCCAGAAGAGTGAGATGAGACTAATGGAGCCTAATTTCAAAAATGCTTATAGTTTAATTTATGCTGTTGTTACATAATATGTAATTAATGAAGCATAATCAATGAAATACTTCTAGGAAAGAGCTAGTTCTGGTTTGACACGCAAAGTTTTTTATGATCCTTAGCTTATTACAAAGAAATTCCCCCTTCTAAAATGAATTAATGAAGATGCAGATGCATGGATTCATAGAGTTAGCAAACACTGTTCTCAAATGTTGCACTACAGTAATGATTGAGCTTCTTTTACAAGAGCTAACTGCTATCAAGTGCCTCAGCTGAAATATTTGGCTACTAAGCTCCTGCTTTTAAGTCTTGAATATGGTATATTCTTAAGATTTGGAACCGATAGAAACAGTGGGAAAATACATCTGTAAAAATGACTATATGACTATTTGTTTTTTAAGTCTTCAAAAAACATGTGGATGTGGCACTTAGTGACGTGCTCTAGTGGTGGACCTGTCAGTGTTAGGTTAATGGTTGGACTTGATGATCCTAGAGGTCTTTTCCCACCTCTTTGATTTTCTATGATTCCCTAAGTTAACTGCAGCTCTGGTGCTCTGACTGTTACCTTCTTCAGAGCAGTCCTTGATTCTGCTAGTTTTTAACAGATGCAATGGGAGCTGCCAGGAATTTTCTATTTCTTCAACTCTGACTTCTTTAGAGATCATAGATGGGATGGGAAGAATAATTAAGTTTTCTGTCTATTTAGTTTGCTGTTCATCTGACTATCACTGTCAGTTGCATCGATGTTAAATTCTTGATAAAATTGATCTGATTTTACTCCCCTCTGAATGTTTATGTTAAATATTGGGGTTTTAGTGCACTTTTTTGCTATGGCTCTTTTGTGAAATTTTTCAGCATCCTGCAGAAGTCACTAAACACCTAATGGTGATCCAAGGAAACTTTCTTCACACGTATTCATTCTAACTACCAGGTCTTTGAAGCACCAGACACTGGGATAGAAAACAGAACTATCTGGCATGCGTTTCAGAAACTTGTGTACCAATGATGACAGAAAAATACAGATCCCAGAGCTCACTCCAAGGCTCATCCTCTGCCAGCTGGGCTTGTAAACAGGTTACAGACTTCTTGAATAAACAATGTTGAGAGAATCTGTGAACCAAATGTCCAAATAACCTGAGGCTCAGTTTGACCAATGACCAAAGATAAGTTCTGAAGCTCTGTTCTCAGTTGAAAGACAGAATGAAATAATTTTCCTGTGGCTTTAGACACCTGTGAGCATAGAATAAGCTTCTATTAATTCCACTGACTGAGACAGAGTAATATCATATTTATTAATGCTGTTCCTAAGAAAACAGCTGAGGAAAACGGTTGACAAGTGACTGCATTACCCAAGAGCTGTGACAAGTATTTTCTGAATTAATCAGGTACTAATCAGTTGTTGAAATAAGACTGTGTAGGATCTGCTTTTGTAGGTATGCTCAACCAGTGAAAATCATTTTATGAGGGTTTACTTCAAAACTTCAATGGTTTACTTACTAATCTTCTGAAATAAGATGCACACTACCAGCCATGATTTGATAACAACAAGAGTATTGCTGGATTATTTTTCAACTTTAGTTACCCAGAGGAAAATAATTTTATATATCTTTGTCACAGAAGGGGAAAAAAAAGGGAAAAAAATCTCCCCCCCACCGAAACCCTCAACCTAAATAGGGAGAAATCAAAGTACCAAATGAAAAAACAATGAGAAAAAGTACATATAAAACCTAGGCCTTGTAATTTAAGGTACCCTGGGTTACTTCTTGTGTTGCCAGAAGCAATAAAAATGAACTGTTTAGCAAGAGCAATTATTCTCTGATTTATGGTTCTTGGGAGGGGAAGAGCAGACAGATGGAACATATATGCTACCTCAAAGGAAATGACTGATGAAAGTATTCAAAATTTCTGATGAGGATTCACATAGACAGACATTCTAAAGAGAAACAGTATTTTTCCTTTAAGAAGGCATCACTTTTAAAAGCTAAGCTTCAACCTTGTCCTATTGTCTTGGGTTTAATTTTCAAATTAAACCCTAGTAAGAAAAAAATTTATTTTCCTCTTGGATGTCTGAGTGCTGGTATTTCCCACTGTCACTCAAAATACACTCCTCTGCAGCCTGAAGTGAGACCAAGGTAACAAGTATATTACTCATTTTCTTGAGGGCAGGATACACAACAGTGTACCCAATGCTTGTTATAGTACCTTGTCTTTTGTGCTTCAAGACGTTGCTGAATGCCTTAACAATACCTCAAGTCTTTACCAAATGAACACTGCTTTCCCTCTTGGTTGCTTTTGACAGGGCAATATTTCTATATTTGACATTGAATAATGAAAAAAAAAAAGAGCGTTTGTCCCTCAGCCTTCTCTATCCATGTTGGTATTTAAGTGTTTTAATTACTACATGACTGTCCTAAGACAAAAACAAAAACAGAACAACAAACCACCACCTTTTTTGTATCTCAGGTCTTGTGGTTTTCATGTGTATGTGTGTTTGGATTTTGAGGTTTTTTAATGTAATCTCTAAGTTTTAGAAATCTTAGAGGGCTTTTCTAAAAAGCAAGAGATTCAGGAACAGATAGAAGAAAACAAGACAAAATCAGCTATGTTAGAATAAGAAGTTAAGCAGATTCCACACAATGTACCAGAGTGGATGGCTTTTGATGCTTGCTTAGAGCAACAATCTTCACAAAGCACTGCTTCATCTTGGAAAAAATACTACTGCTCTGAAATCCAAGTTTGTTCTAAATAAAAAGTCTATCTAGAACCTGAGTGCTGGATAGATTTCTAGATGGGATATCCCCTGGTAAGGGGGGAAAAAAGAAAAAAAAATCTCTAAGAGACTGGAAAATTCGCATTTTCACAGAAATATGGGAATTTATTTAGATGGTGTTGATATCTAAATAATAATATCAAATCAAAGGAGAGGTTAGAGTGTCTACACATGTCCAAGGTTCATTTTAGCTGACATATTAATGTGATTTTGTATTACTACACAGCCTATACTTAGACAGATCAACAGTACCATTGTTCCTGTCTGAAATGCAGTTATCACCCTGACGAAGAAAATGACAACTTTTCGAGCTAATAAATTGTAGGCATTCTTGGCAGAGAAGGATGCTCCAATTTAGGTCTGTAGGTATTTTAATCAATTTGCATTGTTCTCAGAATTTTTTTCTTATCCCATTATTCAGATTTTGCGATGCCCCCAGAACAAGATTTGCTCTTGGACTGATGCTATTCAGATGCAATAATGCTTTTGTCTTTGAATGCAGAGACTAATAGCCTTAGAACAGAGATCAGTTGTGCTACTAAATGAGAACTCCACACAGAGATGCAACATGCCAGATTCTCTCATATCAATTCTCAAGGTCAAAAATGAGGAGAGAGGAAGTTTTTTTAATTATTGCTCAGCTTCTCAGGCATTATGCAAAAGTGCTGAATTGTAAATTACAGCTGATTTGGTGATATTTGCATATGAGAAAAATTATTCTGGGAAATCAGATTATGAATATTATTGATCCCAAGGTCCCTAGAATATGTCAGTGTTAAAATCACAGTGCAGTGAACTGAATTTGTCATACAATATTTTCTATTCTATCTTTTTCCCAGCAGAATAGTCCTTTCTCTGTTTACTAAAATATTTCATTATCTGCAACACCCTTTCCTGCATGTGCTATAAGCATCTTCTTATAATGTGATGCACAAGTTTTCCCTAAGAAAGAAATAATAATAACCCGTATAATTTTAAGGAAAGTGTAAATGTCAATCATGCAAGAATTAGGCTATATTTTTACATCCTTGACGCTTTTAGGGACAGAAGGGAAGAAGAATTACTGAGAGATCCTTTCAGCAGTCTGTCCTGAGTGTATAATGTGCATTGAAGCAACTGCAGAAAGGTGTTTTCTTCAGTCCCATCCAGAAGCAGCTGGAGAAAACATGAATAATCTGAAGCTACACATATAATAAAAATATATCATGCTCTTTCCTGAAGCAGTCTCCAGTCACAGCTTATCCTGTACTCATTACACTGCAAAATTGATTGGTCTAATGTTAAAACTCTTGCCAAATCACTATCAAAATATTTGTATTTTCTCTCCACAAACTGTCTGTGAAATATATTTCAGCAGTTTAGTGGAGACTGTTCAAAAATGAGAATATGAAGCACTAACAGAAAACATGAATCCAGCTCTAATTACTTTGTCTTGTTGCTTTCAAGAATTATGCTAGTCTTATGACAAAGAGTAGAGCATAGCACAAAAAATTGGTATTTCTATTTTCAAGCTGTGAACTGAATGCTTTCTCACTTGGTTTTTTTAGCATTTAGTCACAAATGCTACCTCTTTTCCTGAGGATGGTGAAAGAACATTTTATTTCAATCAGGACATGCAAAGTAAGAGAAGGGAGACTATTTAACCAGGAGTATATTTCAAAGAAAGGTAAAAAGTGTTACTGCAGGTTCTGGGGCAGTCTGAATTCAGTAATAAAAGTGAATTAGAGTCACAAATTCCAAGTAAACGGAGTTTAGTTACCTATGGGATTTTCATTGTTGAATATATCCAATGGATAACAGCCTCAGCTCCCAATATAATTAATTTGTAGATATTTTTTCATATGGACAGGATAGAGTAGGGTTATTCACAGCTGATGATCTTTCTCTCAGATCTTGGAAGAAAGCTAGATTTCAATCTAATGTTTCAGGTAATACAAAAGTAGGTATGGGCGCAGTATTGCATAATCTAAATTCTCATATTAATCTAGCAAATTTAACTGCTATGGATGCATTGCCCTGCTATGAAGGAAAAAAACCCTTCAGAAACTCTTTAAACAGGTATTAAAAGACTATTCAAAGTAGTGTATAAGCAACTGAGCTTAAACTTTAAGGAGGTATAGTATCTGAAAGCATTACCTTAAATCTTCTTTCATAAAATGGTTATTCAACTGAACTGGACATGCAATTCTATGCTTAGACATCAGATAATTTTGCATGAATAGCCCTATAATATCATTGTGTTAATTTATCGGGTATATTTTTGATGATTCAGATACCACTTGTAAAGAATATTAAAGATTCTTCTTCAGTATTGGACAGTCACTAGGTTAAAAAAAACCACAACCCCCAAAACATTAAAGGAAACTGTAACTTCTTGGTAAGCAAACTGTCCATCCTGGAGATGTTAATGATGCTAATTTCCTTTCTCTATGTATGTACTGCACTTAAGCATCTGTAGATTGTCTCAAGACTTCACTGCATAAAGGAAAAGCCAAGGTACATAGCTTACCCCTGACATAACTGACATTATCTCAGAAGCATGAGCAATACCTGTGCACTTGGTCTTAAGCCATAACTTTTCCAATAGATCTGTGTCTACATTCACAGCAATCTGTGGCACATGGGTTGAGCTGTCTGTAGCCCATGGCCCAGTTTTGTAAGGCACAGTTATGTGGCCTTGGCTCAGCTTCACTGAAAAATTCTTGAGTTGTGAGAGGATACAGGCCAAAGCCAAGATTTTCTTCTTGACAATAAAAGAAACAAAGACAAAAGTGAAACTTGTGAAACGGTAGTACTGATGCCTTGAAGTGGCTACCTGAAAACAGAGGCTAGGCAAGATTAAGAGCATAAAAGCAGGTATTTATTTGAAGGGCCTTCAAAGGTACACCTTGGGCACTCAAAGGCCTCTGAGGGGCTCCACCCAAGATGGACCCTGGGTCACGGGTTTTTAACACTTTTATAAGTTTGGTCCATTTGCATATCAGGGTTAATTCTCCAATTATAATTTCAGGTAATGATGTCATTACCCCTAGTTTGCTCCCCCTGTCCAGAGGCTTAGTTTACATATTTCGGGGCCTGGGACAGCAAGGTGTCTTTGAGTTCAGGCCCAGAGAGGGTTTGTTATGTCTAACCAGAGTGGCAGAACAGTAGCTAACAGGCTACATGAAGTCTCAGAGTTATATATTAGTTAATACAGGATCTGAAAAATATAAAAGCTAAAACCTAAGGCATCAGTACCAGCTTGGGGAGTCAGAGAAAAACAGTGACATGGAAAGGGCTGAAATGCTAAAAAGAACCAGTGAGTCAAAAAATGAGAACTCAGAAGGATCAAGGACAAGCGTGTTCCAAGGACCATGGAGGGTCTGACACTTTCCCACATCACTAATTTTTATCTGGGCAGCAGAGATTCATCAGATGCTTGTACTGGAGATGCTGAGCATACTCATGTTTAGTCTAGTTACTCCTAGCTACCTGCTCTGTGTATCTAGCCAGTGAATAATTGCTGTACATTTACAAACTGTAAATGTGTAGTTCTACTTATACAGCCTCTGCACATGGTTAAAGAGACCCAATAAATTAAGGGTTTCATTTGCATGATAACTTGAATATTCAGTGAATATAGTGACAACCCCAGAAGAAGTGCAGTGGCTTCCGGAAGAAAACACCCGGGTTTTGTGTTAACAAATAGTGACAAAGTCAGAGCATTAATGTTATATGCAATGGAAATTCTAATTTTACACTCTAAACCTTGGTCTCTAAGCACTTCATTTTAAGTCTTTATATTGATATTCAATATCCATTATATAGTTGAAAGAATTTAATTGACTTATATAAATATCAAAAGAAAGTCAATTAATATTAAAAATTTATAAATGTAGGAGGGGAAAAAAGCCAACCCCAGACCAATGCAACTATGACCGTATATTGAGTTACACAAAACTAAATTCCTACAGAACAAATGTATGGAACTTGCAAATACCAACTAATCACTTCCAGGGAACCTCCAACAAGAATTCAGTAAGACATAAATTGGTTTAAGCAAAGGTCATTTTAAAACAGAGTCAAATGAATATACAGTAATTGAGTGAAGATTCTCTGGACCTTTCAGAATCCATTGTTAAGATGGGATAAGAACATGTTCTAACACCTGCTCATCATTAGTCCCAACTCAGTCTAGTGTCTTTGGGGTAGGAGTTCTAGAGCCCTGAATGTAGTCTTCTCTGCTATCTAATCATTAGAAACTGTAATGGAAGGCATGTAAGTACATCTGCCACCTATTCCAGTCTTTGAACCAGTCTTTGAACCAGTCTTTGCAGGGTTCTGAAAGTCATGTGGAAGGAAGAAGATTCTTTTTTTCCCCATTACCTTTCTATGTAATGTTGCTTATCATTGGCTACTGAACTCAGCAGTGTTGAAAAACCCCATGAGACTCCCAGAAAGAATGTTACCCCTTGTTAGCAACTGTTTTGAGGTGGAAGAGGATTGTATCCTTGGGATTTTTGGTATCATGGCCTGAGGTCTGAAAGCTTCGGGGAAAGTGATTAATTTTAATGAAGCAAAAATCTTTGTCATCTTTACCTATACTAATGTTTAAGAAAGACATACAAGCAAAGAAAGAAACCTATTAAGTGGCTGATACTTTGCCTGGTAAGAGAGCAACAATTTTATCATTGTTTTTTCAAATGCAGGAACAAAGCTGTTGAATACTGAGACTTTGCTTTCCCCTAAAAGAATATACCAAATATGGTTTTCCTATTTTTTTTCTGGCATAATTTTATGAACAGCTATAATCAATACACAGATATTATCAAGTTTCTTTCTTTGACATTTATCAGTCCACAATAACTGAATAGGGCCAGAACAAGGCTGTACAGCTACAAGGTTCCTGGACCACCCTTGGCCTGTATGTTGTCTTCACCTTGGGCCCAGTATGACACCATTATTTTGGTACCTTCATTTGCATGCTAGGGTGTTTCCTCATTTTAAGCACTGTCTGTTATTTTTTCCAAGAAATTAAATCTTGCAGCTAGACATTCAGAACTATTGCCAGTTTCCCTTTCTCCAAGATTCCTAGAGACAAAAATACTAGTCCCCATGTTTCAATTATAATTTCCTGGTTTCTTTTCTCAAAGACAGTCTTTGAATTTGAACAGGTACCTAGACTTAGGAAGATTTTGGGAAAAAAATCACTATAATGCATTTCTCTTCATTAGGTTCCTCACTGTTCCTAAGTACCCTGAGTCTTGGTAAGGTTGCCTTGGGTCAAAATTAATTCAGGTCAGTTTCTTCCCTCTTTAAGATAATAGAATGAAGTTTAATGACTCTCTAAATTTACTGCTAAAAAGTCTCCCAAGACTAATTTTTTTTTTTTTAACACCATACAGAATACCCAGTAAAAAAATTGAGGACTACTGAAATTTCTCACAAGCCACTTAAAACATACAATCTAGCCTTTTAAAATTGTTCCAGTACAACCTATTTCATAAGACTGTGTACTAGCAGCTGTTGATCTTGAACATTTAAAAATATAATTAGTATGAAGAATATGCCTATTTCAGGAGAGGAGGAAAAAGAAAGCAGTATCTTTTATTATGAGCCTCCAGGGCTTTGCTGGAAATCTAAGGCTTCTTTGATACTGTCAGATCAAAATCTTTCATCTCATGTACATCAATATTAATTTTTTTTTTTAATTTAACGAGAGTCTGAGCTCCCCAGCATCACTGATCTAAAATTTATACCATGGATTATGTTATGTTCTGTTTGGATTTTTTTTGTGAAATGTGAAGTCCACGGGTCTGTCTAGGCTGAGAAATCGTAGACTGACTAAGTAAAAAAAAAATACAGCAATTTTTTTCTTTTTTTTCTTTTTTGTGTGAACAAATGGAAAACCAAAGGAAAACATACCTGATCTTACTCAGAGAAAAAGTTGCTAGATTAAATTCATACACATGGCACTCAGCATTCACATTTACAATCATAACTTCATGGGGCATAATTAATTCTCAATCACCAGAGTGTGGAAATGCTTACCAGAATTGAGAAAAACAGACAGAAGGAAATTATTATTTTGGCTTCTGTGTGTATGGTGGGGAACATGGAAACATAATAACAGTTATGAAAAATTATTTTTTCCTTGAGGCTAAAACAGACCAAAATTCATCATTATTGGGTTTTCCCACATGTGGCTGTGTTTCTTGGTAAACAAGATTTATTGTTTCATAACCTTTCTCTGAGACTGTGTCTCCTAAACTGTGATAACATATACAGGCAGCTTTTTTTTTTTTTTTGCATGTTTTAATTGATACCCCCTAACTCCATAAAGTATTCTGTCAGTGCTGCTCAAAACCTCAGAGTTTTAGGTCTTCAGGGAGGAAACATCTGTTACAAAAGCAATAGCAATGTGCCAAGACCCAAAGCTGCAAGACACAGTACCTGCAGTTAAATGCCTATATTAAGATGTATTTGCCTATAAAGACCTCATGTTTTAAAAAAAATGCTGAGTATCTACATTTCCCTTCCAAAATGCAATATAAATGGTAGCATTAACTACCCTTTGTGAGGAACTAATCCTTAACAGGAATGTGTTCTTGAATTATGTCCATATTATGGAAATATTCATGCCATACCAGAAACAGAAGGGTGCAAGGCTGTATGTGATACATCACCAAACAGTAAAACACACACCATACAGCTGACCACAGCCTTAGCTAATTTATGTTGACTGAGCTGTACCTGTACAACAAAGGTCAGGACTTGACCAATAACCACTTGAAGCATAAGAAGAGACATTCACGTAAGAACATAAGCAATATATTTCCTGAAGTTAGCCATAAATTGTCCTTTTCAATCCTCCCAGATTTGCTTGTATCTGAATTCACATCTGACAAACAATTAGTCCAAACTGAGGAACATGGTCATTCATAACTGTAGAGCACAGCTGGTCTTAAGAATTCAGACAACACTGCTCATGTTGACTTTAGGTCATTTGAGATGAGCAGATTTATACACGCTACTATGTTCCACAAGCTTACAATTA